>NC_136484.1:71331784-71559284 GCF_053919585.1 Euprymna scolopes | reverse complement strand
TGGTGGTGGTAGGAATATTTTTCAGGGATGTTTGGAAGTTAATTTTCTCCATGTTTAGGTAAAAACAAATCCAGCGTATAATAGTGCTCAACAGTAATGGAGCGACGATACTCGGGGTTTTTTTTATATTCAAAAGTAATGGACTAATGAATTCAACGAGGTTGTTAGATAGTGCTCAATAAAAAGAGCTGATAATACTTGTTTATTGTTATATAAACATGCTCACATCCCGCTGCTACAAATAGCCACTTGTTTCAATCAAACAACAGATATCATCAGGCAGCGACTTGACTATTCAAAAGTTCAATGAATAATGGATTTTTATTTTAGGTAGGAACTCTTTAGAAGTTGGAGTTAAAAAACTTAAAACACAGGACTTTAATTAAATAAAAAAGTAAAAAGGGAGAGGCAATTTAAATAAAGTTAAAAGATTACAATGGGGAGAGAGTGATTGAGAAGAGAAAAAAAAAGGAATAGAGACAGAAATAGAGAAAGAAAATATAGAGAAAACAAAATAGAGAGAAAAAGAAGAGAGAAAATATATATATATATATACATATACACACATATATACATATATACACACATACACATATATATATATATATATATACATATATATATATATATATATATATATACATATACACACATACACATATACATATATATATATATATGATATGGAGAAGAAAAGAAAAAAGAAATAAATGGTTATAATAAAGAGAATAAGAACTAGAAGGAAAAGGAAAGAATAATGAGATCTAGTTAAATAGAGAAAGAGAGAAAGTAAGAATTTGACAGTATATAGAAAAAGAAAAAGAAAAAAGAAAAAGAAAAAATCTGCGTGTTTTTTTTTTCTCTTCTCAATCACTCTCTCCCCATTGTAATCTTTTAACTTTATTTAAATTGCCTCTCCCTTTTTACTTTTTTATTTAATTAAAGTCCTGTGTTTTAAGTTTTTTAACTCCAACTTCTAAAGAGTTCCTACCTAAAATAAAAATCCATTATTCATTGAACTTTTGAATAGTCAAGTCGCTGCCTGATGATATCTGTTGTTTGATTGAAACAAGTGGCTATTTGTAGCAGCGGGATGTGAGCATGTTTATATAACAATAAACAAGTATTATCAGCTCTTTTTATTGAGCACTATCTAACAACCTCGTTGAATTCATTAGTCCATTACTTTTGAATATAAAAAAAACCCCGAGTATATATATATATATATATATATATATATATATATATATATATATAATTTTTTCTATAATAATTTTTAAATACCTACAGACAACTAGTGTTTTATCCTTTCCAGAATCATCAGTGTCACAATTATCGCCAATCGGGAGATTCGAACCCAGTCACAAAACCATCTCTGACTCCATTAGCAAGGAACAAACCCACACGGCCAATTTTAATGCATGTAAGTTTAAGTGACCGATTTTCATTTCAACTGTAACGTGCTCAATCGAGTTCTTAAAGGGGCCGACATAATTATTACTATAATAATAATAATAATAATAATAATATATATATATATATATATATATATATATATATATATATATATATATATATATATATATATATATATATATCTTCTATAATATAAAGCTGAACGTCTGTGTGTGTCTGGTCACGAATAGGCTCCTATATGGTTGACTATTATAGAAAACTGGTCACATATAATAATAGAAGATGTATCGAGACACAGGAATGGGTATGTTTCATCTGGCATAATGATGATTCATTAAAATTGTGGGGTCTGCGTACGTGTCTGGTCCACAAAGTATGGAAATAAAAAATTTTAAAATTAAAAAAAAACGTTTACAAGTGTTTTTGATATAGATGTACATAATAATACTTTGATAAGTATGTTTTAACTTAAAAAGGGGTGGTATAATAAAATTGTGGGGTCTGCGTTCGCGCCTGGCCTCCATAGAATGGAAATAGGCACAAACTTTAATAAAGACTTTTCATATCTATCTGCATAAGCATACTTTGATAATTATGTTTCAGTTTGAAGAAATATGGTATAATAAAATTATGGGGTGTTCGTTCGCGCCTGACCTCCATAGAATGGAAATATGTCACAAAGTTTAACAAGGTTTTTTAATATAGATCTACAGAATATTGTGATAAGTGTTTCAGTGTGAACATGTATGGTATAATAAATTATGGGGTTTATCTATTTTATTTTTACTTTCATCATATTTTACTTTGGTTTTGATACCCCCAAATTCGAAGCTATCTCTTTACAACCCTTCCTTTTGTGCCAGTTGACACGGTTAAGATTCGGATTAAAAATTGTTATAAAAATAAATACAATTTAGGCGCGCAGTATGATTATGATTATGTTGGCACGTGAAAAATAAAAAATAACTCCCACGCAAATTCTGGCGTGGCCTTATATATTAAATCGACTCAAAACGAGCGGACATAGTACAGAGCACCCCACGTGATGTTTCCGTCCAATGGGATTTCTCCAAGGACATTTTTCTAAACTTTTATTCTTAAGCTCGCTGGGAGCCGGTCCAAATAGTATTTAAGCACACACAAACATCAAATCTCTCTCTCAACTGCATTCTCATTCGGACGTTCCACGCGTATTACTATCACTCTTCGATTTTCACCGCTCCGCGCGCTTCATACAATTTCACAGGCGAACATTACCTATTGCCTCTCTTAACATGTTTTAACATATGAACAGTTCAACAAAAAAAAGACATTCTCCTTTTTTTTATACGAACACTTACAAAGGACTTCTGAACTCATTATAAAAAGAATTATATTTTATTTGTTAATGGTTGGTTTCTGTGAATAAACTTCCGTTTGTTTTGCATGTAAGTCTTCTTCTTTTTATTTTTATTTATTTGTGGAGGAAGTTAGTTCCTAAAAAGGCCTGACGACCCCCACACTTTTCATAACCTATCATACTTTCATAAATCAGAATCCATTTTCTGTAGACTGTTTTTGAACCCAGTCAATGACGGGTACTTTTGCTAATATATATATATATATATATATATATATATATATATATATATATATATATATATATATATATATATATATATATAATGGAGGATTTTAAACATAAATAACAAGTTGATGCTACCTTTATATATATGTGAGCAGAGGGACGCTTGATTTGTTTAATAGGAAATCAACCTTTTGATGTTATTTAATGCTGAAAAACGATACTTATCATAAACTACTGAACACAATGGAGAGAGATTATAGATTCCTACCTTTCCCAATAGTATCAGAGGATAAATGATTATAATAGAAGCGATTCCATAGTCTGAAATACTATCCATTAGGCTAATGAGGTTAATTATGCATCTCATAATTTATTCTTGAGTACATCATTCAAGGATCTATTAAAATAGTACAATATTCTGGGAAGGTTTACAGTTGAGCTTCTAGAAAGTTAATTAATAAATGTCCATTTGACGAAAATAGCCAACCTTACTCTTCCTCTTCTCCCCTGCCCACAAATCCCTTTCTCATCAGTCTTCTTTTGGTCACGTGTATCAACAATGAACTAGACTTGTTGATATTCAGAATGCAGCTTAGACAGTCCGGGTATCCTCTGACTGAAACAAAGACAACAACTATTAAAGTTAATCCTAATCAAATACTGAACTGAGTTTCATGAAACAAACATTGAAATCGATTGATCATAATTCATTCGTGGGCTTCAATGGACAGCAGGAGAAGTTAACAGTGACTGCCTGCTGTCCTTTCCTTCTAAAGAGATAATGGATACCCTGTGACACAATGGGGAGTTTCTAGAGTTCAAACATTAATTTCATCCTGAATTTGACTAAAAAGACAAAACTTGACTGGGTACATTATGGGTACACTCAATACCCCATAACATGGGCAAACATTTTCTCATCTAGTGGGTACTTGGTTGGTTGTTTTGTTTTATGGTATATCAATCCTTTGCATGTTATTTAATGCCGACAATTTTGGAAAAAGTTGCTATGCTTGAAGTTATTTATATCTTCAAATATTTATTCATAGAGTTTGGTTTAGTTGTTTTGCTTCATGGCATATCAACCCATTTCAGGTTATTTAATACCGAATCCAGTAATTTTGGAAAAAGTATTTATATTTTCAAATATTTATTCATTAAGGCTGTTTGGTTTAGTCATTTTATATATGACTTTGTGGAAATGATTGAGCTTTGTAAAGGGTAAAGAAAAAACATCAATATTTGATGCAGTTAAAGTCAAGAAGCCAATATCCTCAGACAGCCTGATCTGGTAGCACCAGTGGTGGATACTTAGATTCTCAACAATGGATATCGCTGTAGTCTATGTAGTCGATTATACCATGTTCGAATTCTATCAAATCTATTGTGGTTATAAAGCACAGTAGTCTGTGTGGGGGAGGGAAGATGAGGAAGCGGAAAGGAGAGGGGAGAGAGTAGAATGGAGAGGGGAGAGAGTAGAATGGAGAGGAAAAAGTGAGAAAGGGAAGAGGTGGAGAATTGTGTGTGTATGTGTGTGTATGTGTGTGTGTGTGTGTGTGTCCAGCTAACAGTCAAAACCTACACAACACACAACCACAAAGTTGATATATTCTTTTTTAGCACTGCCTCGAAAATGAGGACAGTTTTTCTTTATAATATTCATTCTTTTGGAGGTTAACAGGAACACAATTAGTTGCAAGGGAGATTGTTGGTATTTAAAGCAATTTTTTTCATTGGCATTCGGTGTGAAATTATACTTTTGGCTTTAATAATAAGTGATTTTCTAGAAAATAAAAAACTTCTAACAAGTTGCTAGCAGATGAAGTAATACCACTACCACTACCTGTAATTCCACTACATTTCTTGTGTCTCTAATGTTTACAAGTATCACAAGTAATTGAATTGCATCCCACTCCTTTTCCACAAACTGAATAGGTGAAATTTCTTCTTTCTGGAGCTTTCCAATAGTCCAACCACTGATCATTTTCATAATCAAACACATCTGTGACAATCATGATTTATTTTCTCACACGAATCAATGTTTTTGCTAAGTGATTTGACCACACACTGACCAATCAGTTTGCAGGACACATTAATTCCTTGTCTCCTAAGGAACTTCTTTAGCCCCTTCAGGAATCACAATCAGTCACTAGAAAGAACCCCGGAAGCATTGAATAAAGACATCCTCCACTTCTCTCTCTCCCTCTCCTGTCCGGGTCCACTGGACACTCCAAACAATTCTTATCATAATACATTAACTGTTATTGTTTTTGGATCCTTTCTGATACCAGAGACAATAGATACCCTAGAAAAGCTTGCATGCAAGATCAGAAGATTATAACTAAGCAAGGCTGTGCAATCTCCATGTTTTTGAACATTGCTCAGATTCAGTGGCAAGGAAAAATCAAAGATAACAGGAAGTAATGCTAATATAAGCAGAGAGAAACTGATGTCATTTCACTGATTTCTTTCTCTTAGACTAGTTACCTTACCAAGTCTAGAGAGTCTAGTATGTCTCACTATTTCATCCATAATTAAATAGAAGGAAAATGAAACCATGTTTTACTGAAAAGTATTAAAGAAAGTGACTCTACAGTTATTTACATTTTCAAACTTTGAAGCATACAGTGAAGAAGTTGGTTCATGGCATAATCAGGACAGCATTAGATCTTTCCACATCACTGACTAAATATGTATGTTAGATATTTGAAGTAGGTAAGTTAATTAGTAGATATATCAGATGGTGCATAGTTTTGGAGATCAAGGATTATGATACCTCAATCCACAAGAAAAGTCATATATCTTAAGTTGACAGAATTCTAGGATATTTCAGTCGAATGTGGTTAGCTAACAGTAATGTAATTAATTGTAAGGTGATTAGAGATATATGGTGTTAATTTACTTCTATCACAAACATCAGCTCTGAACTAAACTGCTATCTTGTCAAAGGAAACTATAATAACCGAAACAAGCAAAAGGGAGATCACTCTAAACAGAATTGCTTTTATCTATAGACAAAAGGAGACAAATCAACAGCCTAACTCCACTTTCTATAATTTTTGATACAGAAATTCATATTGTACCAATAATTAATTTACATTAACTCTGGACACCCTTTTGTAGGAATAAAATTCTTAAACGACATATAGGCAATTGTATTTCCATCCCGCAAGTAAATTTTCACCGATATCCGTTATTGCCAAGTGTCAAACACATTCTTTTATTGAGAATAAAACATGTATAAATACATTTGAAGCCAAAACTGCAACGCGAAATTTTTTTATAAAATAAACAGGTTCTTATTTTTAAAGAAATATATTTCGGAGTAAAACTCCTTTATCAATCTTTTTTTTTTTCTCTTCTTCCATGACATGATGTAGTGGGAGATAGTTCGATGAAGAGTCCATGTGATGTTGTTAACTGCGGTTTTTTTATGAAGCCGGATAGGTGACGCATGGTCGCGCATTTTGAAAATTTGGGTGGTTATTTTTGTGTATATCCGTTCGAAGCGTTGAGTGAAATTTGAAGAATAAAACATGTATAAATACATTTGAAGCCAAAACTGCAAATGTATTTATACATGTTTTATTCTTCAAATTTCACTCAACGCTTCGAACGGATATACACAAAAATAACCACCAACATTCTTTTATATTTTGTAGTAGTGACAAAAACACAACAGGGCCCTATTTCTCCTTTGGTAAGCTTGTAAGTATAGACAATATGCTTATATATTGCTTCCATTCCGCATATGACTCTTCATTTACCAAAACAGGTGGGTGTTTTGTGAAAGAAGCCGCTCTTTTTTTAAATGTGTTCCAGCATATACTGAACAAGACAGTTTCTTATCACACAAAAGAAGACAGCGTTTGCTACCAATATTAATTTACTTCTATCACAAAGAGAATACCTTTTATCTAGACAAGAGGAGATAACTCAACAGTCTTAACTTAGCTTAACATATGGCTCAATAAATTTTCATTATTTGGATGTCATGTTGTCGAATTAATTACCTTCTTTATTATAAGAAACGAACGTCTGATGACCTTTGATCTCAGCTACATCATAGCAACAGATTCGGAGGTGCACATGTCTGTCTGTATGATATTATGCTTAACCTTTCAGATCCTGGCAGAACTGGGGTGCTTAATTTATACATGATCCTTTATCACTAATAAAAGATCTCATTGTGTCCCCTGGATAGGGAGAACGATTCTGAAGGACTAGTAAATCTGCAAGCCAGTGTTTCCATCTGTAATCACAAGACTGATTAGTCTCTCTAGAGTAGTTTTAATAACCCGTGGCACTGAGCAATCTACTAAACATTTCATTAATTTGAATCTTGCTATGTCTAGTCACACTGATAAGTAACAGAGACGATGATACACGTGTCTCTGGATAACTAAATTATTTACATATACTCCTGGAGCACTTTAGTGGAGGATATGCTAGTTTCCACTGAGCATAAAAACAATACTCTCCAGTAAAAAGAATTGGGCATTTTTGGTTATCAGTATCATAAAAATGTAAATTTAAATAAGGTGTTCCAGTATCAGTTTTTCAGCTTTGAATCTGTCTATTTCTATGCCTCGCCACATTATATAAGGTAGGATTAGAGGTTAGGAAAGCAACACCTTACATTCCCTCACATGAGTTTTGAGCCACTGTAAGGTAAGTGTGCTTTCGCCTCCTACTGTCTGGGTCTAACTGCATAAGGAGAAGTAATGCATCAGCGTCTTAGCAACTTGTGTTCGTCATTATTCTTCTACACCATCATGATGTTTGCAGTCGCTTTGATCAAACACCAATAATTTCAGTTGTGAGGGTGAGGCTCAGCTCCTGGCTTCAGAGATTGTATTATGATCGATAAAAGAATGAATGTTATGAATGGGTTACCAATTAGCAAGTGCTAACTTAGTAAAAGGATTTTGTGAATGAAAAGAAGAAAACATGAGTTAATAAACAAAATATATTGATATACAAACAATTTTACAGAAATGTAAAATATACTTTGAAAGACCAAATTTTGTTGAAAAGTTTTAAAGTTCTTGAATAAGAATTAGACAAAAGCGTCAGAAATTTTGTTTTCAAGTTCCATTGTGTGTGGGTGTATGTTTATCTTTTAGGTGGCTGAGTTATCACTGTAGACATAAATTTGTTACTTTTTGGGTTTAAAACGATTTTACTTGGGTGAAAAATATATAGTTAACACGTTCTTGTGAAACCCCTAACTTGCTTTTTGAAGTAACAAGAAGAGCATATCAAAATGAACTGTAGAAAGAAAGAGAATGTCTATTCAAGCCATTCATTTTTTGATATTTGTTCCAATCACATCTCGATGTAAAAGTCCTACACGCTGATGCCGTTTTAGAACAACTGACTTTATTAACGACGCCCTCTTCCAGAAGAAAGAAAGAGGTGAGAAGGAAAATAGGAGTAAGTCGAATAAAGAAAGAAAAAAAAGAGGTAGCTTATATCAGCTCGTTAAATTTTCTATGCCAGATTCGCACATTAATTCATAATTTACCACAAGGGGAATCTGTCTGCCTCCAAATTATGCTTATTAAAAGCAGTCTGTAAAGTATGGAAATAGGAAAAAAGAGAGAGAGAGAGAGAGAGAGGGGGGGGGAGAGAGAGAGAGTGCGTATATGTATCTATATATTAATAGGATGGCGTGTGTGTTGTTATTTATTTTGTGTGTCATGCTTATATCTGAATGGATGTCGTTTAATTGTTATGGATTTCCGTTTCTTATAATAAATAATTTTACCAAGAATTCTTCATAAGTTTTGGTTTCAGTTTCGATTCAAGCTGATGCACCGAAGTCATATGAATATATTTTTTTATTTTTGGAATCGCAACTTTATAATATATAAAAATCGATAGAACATTAACGCTAAAATAATATATACGAAATCTGCAAGAATTAAAATATATTTAAGCATACTCGTCCCTGCTAGCTTAGATAAATACTTTTGCGGTTTTAACAAAAGAGCTACAATAATATCAGAGCATCTCCATTTACGCTGAACATCTGCAGAATTCCAACATATGAATTAGTCTCCTGTGGAATTTTCACAGGTCCCTCTATTATGTATTAATGTTTTTAGAAATTGAAATTGTTTGTTAACATTTTGGAAATAATTGTGAGCTAATATTAATTTTTATTCATATAATGATATAAAAATAAAATCAAACAAAAGTAGGAAGTTAAATAACAAGAGTGGTTAGTAACAAAAAGCAAACAGAACGTAGCTTTATAAAAAGTATTATGGCTTCTTTATTAGTTGTTCTGCAAGTGCCGAAGTAAAGATCTTTCATAAGTCTGTTATACGTTTTATAGTCGGACGTCTACTAGGGAGGGCTGAATAGAATAGTTGTTGATAAGGTACTGAGGCAGGTTGGCTGATGAGTATCTGTTATATAAAGGTCAGTTGTCTGTATGTTTGTATGCCCAGCTAAAAGTCTAAAACTACTAAACAAAGATCCATAAAGTTAGTATATTCTGGATCAGTCTTGTCCCAGATGAGTAATATCTAAAATTTAGAAAAATTATTTATTCACTGAGTGTCAACCGGATCGGGTTTCATGAAGGAGAGGGGGGGGGGGTGGAAAGAAAATTCTGACTAATTCCCCAATGAATCAATTATATAAAGAAATAGAGTTGTCTGTGTGTCCTGATAGAGAAGAATGGGCAGAGGAGAAAGAGGAGATGGTGAGAGGGAAGGGAAAATGGGATGGGGTTGGAAGAAAAACAGATAAAGAGAGGTAGAGTAAGACAAATTTTAAAAGAAATATGTTAAATTTTTGCCCTGGGTACTGCCGGGTAGTCCGTGACCCGCATCTTTTGCATCCAGAGTTTTTTTCTTTTTCTGTCATATTTACCTGTTCGCTTATTTTATTATGAAACTTTCCACATTTACATCTGGCAATATAATGAATGCAAAAATATATTGCTCATAATTCACATCCGATATATGGCCTTGCTTCCAAATTCCTATGCTTTCCATTCTTCAGTTTGGTTCACTCTGGCAAAATTCAATATATTATAATAATGTTTTATTATTTCCTGATTTTATTTTAGCATAAAATTGTTTCTTTAATTTTTACTCAACATTTAATTGCATACACCAGTTTTGAAATATTAAATCTTTTGAAACTTTTGAAAAATATATTTGATATTCTATTTTACCGTTCACATTGGAATATTTTTCTTGATGCAACCGCCATACTGAATATGCTGTGTTATTATGTTTGGATGGCGAGGTTATTCAAGTTATTCAAAAGTTTTCACTTAGTAATACCATTGAAGCTCAGGGAGGAGCAGGTGCTAGTATAATTGCCAGAGTTAAGAGTGGATGGAAAAAATTCAGAGAACTTCTACCATTATTAATCAGAAGAGTGTTGCCACTGTTAAACAAAAGAAGAGTCGATCAGGTATAGTGTGATGACGTATGGAAGTGAAACTTGACCAATTAGGGTTAAGGACATGCATTCCATGGAAAGAAATAATATGAAAATGATACGATGAATGTGTAGTATGAGTCTTAAAAACAGACTTAGATGATCGGATGACATGAAGCGGTTTTGGGTTAGGGTTAGGATTAGTAACTGTTGAAGAATTGAGGAATTAACAGGGTTAATTAGCAGAGGTAGAAAAGCATGAGAGGATGTGATAAGAATAGATCTGAGAGTAAGATGAATAAATAACAACCTGGGCAGAGATAGACTAGTTTTTAAAGCCGCCCAATATGTAAACATGTAAAACAAACATTAAACGAAGGATGATGATGATGATGATGATGATGATGATGATGATGATGTGGATAACTCAAAGTTGGAATATTAAGTGAAAAAGCCCACGATTGTAACAGAGAGCATATGAGCGTGTGTGAAAATATCAGCAGCAATCAAAGGATAGATGGCTAGCAAAGGTATTAGTAGCAGCAGTGTTTGAGTACATTAGAAAGTGTGTGTGTCAGAAGAAAAGAGACAAAAAGGACAGTACATGGTTGAGAAGAAGAAATATGCACAACGGGCAAGATGGATATATAGTAACCCTGTGGTAGTCGCATGGTAGCCCCATGGTGGTGTTATGAGACTTTTAAGCTGGTGTCAGGACGGTGGGGTTTTGCTGACAAAATGAATAGTAAAAAAAAAAAAAAGAACACAAGAGGCAGATTTTGCTAAAACAAAATAAAAAGGCTGAGTCGGATTTATTTGTTGTTTGTTTGTTCCTTTGCAATGATACAAGATGGCACGGGGGTTCGAAAGAAGTTTAAACTGTAACGAACATAATTTGATCATGATGGCCACGTTACATGATGAAGAAATGGTAATAATAATAGAATGGTTGAATTTGCACACACATACACAAATACATACATATGGAAAAATATAAATGAATGTAGAAAAAATATATATATAGTTTTAAATTCCTTTATTTCAACATTTCAACAAACATTATTGGCTACATATGTGTATACATGTTTCAGCTGTGTGTTATTTTATTTTTTTTTTTGAAATGCAACTTCCTTAAACCAAAGTCATATGATTAACTGAAAATGGCAATTCTTTCAATATAAATAAATTACGATTTAAGCCTTCAGTTTATTGTAAGACTTTGGTCTGAGGCAGTTGCATTTCAAAAGAAATTTCAACTGAAAGATGTATGCACATATGTAGGCAAAAATGTTTGTTTAAATAAATTAATTTATACTATAATACTGCACTACTTGTTATTGAGCACCTTTTTATAACCACCAGAGTTTCATTGGATTCACATCTAAGAAAACTATTTAACATCTTCTTGCAAGGCGATGGGATGGAGCGGGGAATCTTGTCTCAGTGACTTCCTTTGCGTGGGTGGAATGAAGAGAGGTTAGGATGGGTTGCCTATTTCGACTTGGTTTTCAATCGTTGCTGCTCAACGGGTGTGGGTTGGGGAATGGGGTGTCTGCTTGACTAATACATACATTTATTATGACATAAACTTGATATATAGGGGATTTGAACCTGTGGAATAAATTTGATTTGGTGTTTAGCCGGTAAAAATATCTGCTAAGGGGTTAAAATTTTAAAAAAATGGAACTCAGCAGGCGTAAGTTTACAAAGCGTATTATTTCTACACACGCACACACATAGATTTATATGCTTAACGACCTGAATTTTTAAGGTTTGGCTATGCATATGTATTTAGCTCAAGTGATAACTGATATTGCTGGAAAGCTATATTTTCTTGTTTTGATTCTAGCTGATGGCATCCAAGTCATACTTTTTTTTTAAACTTTTAAAAATTACTATATATTAGGTACAATATAATAATCAATAGAGTATTGGCTCTATTATAATAAACACAAAATCTGCAAAAATTAAATATCATATTTAAGTATATTTTATGACCATGCAACACCAGATGGCTTGCTAGTATGTGTGTGTATATATATATATATATATATATATATATATATATATATATATATATATATATATATCACAAAAAAGAGATCGTATAAGGGGCATAATAAAACATGATACATAAAAGGGGGTAAAAATCACAGGCATAAACTAAAGAGTTTATGTTAATAGTCTGTAAACACAATCGAAATAGACACGATTTGCCATGACAAACAATTTATAATGATATGCATGGGCGGTATAAAGTAAATATGACCTATTTGATATTATCTAGACACGAGCTGTCATCCATAAAAGAAAAACTACGTGAAATTCAGGACTCATCTAAATGAGACCAGAAGTGAGATCTGATGACATGGTGGTCAGAGATGTGAAAACCATGTAAACGTGTAGAGCTAGGTGGAACATGTCTGCTTGGCTGCCATAAAGAAGAAAAGCCTTGTTTTGAATTTTGCAGATGTGTCGAAAGGCTTTTTTTATACTTCCGAATGGAAGAATTCATTCTCTTGTTGCTCAGTATAAAAAAGAATAAGTGAACCTTAGCTTGACTTTCACAATCTCGTAGATTTCACTTCTCTTAATTTACGTTTTACTCCTCACATTCTATGAGTAATGTTTCTGACTAAGGGAAAAGAATTGCTGTTTTCTGGGTTGAAATCTATCCATCTAAAATTTATCGTTGGTTAGTTTTCGACCTTGAAATAGTATTTTTTTTTTTAGCTCCTTACATCAGGAGGCTTCATGTCTTGTCTAGAGCGATTTCCATTAAAAAAAATTCAGAAGTGATAACTGAAGTATAGTTCAAGGAAAATAACTTTTAAATCTTCTGAATTTACACCTTTAACTCACTTTATACAAGTTTCTCGTGATACAAAACTGCTTCAGACATCTTGGACAAGATGTTCTTCCCACACCAACTTTAAAGTCCATCTTTTCTAATATTTTCTAACTTTTTTATATTTATAAATATTTTCTTCTTTTTCTGTCTACCGTACTTGCTAACCCTATCAACTACTCAAACTCTGTTTACCCTGTTATGTGATTGGTTATAGTCGGGAGCTGCAGGTTGGTAGAGGTAGTCTTGTAGAAAAAAACAACCAAAGACAACATTCTGGAAATAAAGTTTACCTGACTTCATTTTATAAACTGTTAAAAATAAGATCTTCTGGAAAGCAGACATTATCAAAAAGATTAAATTTTAATTACATAACAAAAGCCGGTGGGTTTAAAAAAACAACAACAACAAAACAACTGAATATAGCGAACCCATCATTAAGAGTTGAGAAAAAAATTGATGTCAACTGTTAAAAAAAGTTCCATGTCGCTGTGAGTTGAAGGGACATTTGCAATCCAACTAACTTAGATACGGAAGGAGGGGGGGATATATAAGCAATACACCAAAATACAGCCGACACAAAATGCTTTATTGGATGATTAATCAATTTCTCAGGATCATAAGCTTACACAGAAAGAAAATAGTGTATCAAAGTGTAACTGCTAAAACACGATCTTAGGTATAACCTTACACTACAGTAGTGAAGCCCGGATTTGAAAGCTTTGAAGTGCCACTCCAGAGTATTTTTTTTATGGAAATCACTCCAGATAAAGCATGAAGCCACTTGATGTAAGTATAAAGAGCTAACAAAAATGAAATGATTACCATAAAAACAGTAAATGCTTATTGACTTTAGTCTTGTAAAAAACAACGCTATATGTAGGAGGAACACAGTCAGCAGGTTGCGTTCCATAAGCTTGCGGTTCTTTGAAAGAAGCTACTGGAATAGGGAACTGTATTTCATCGAAGTATCAAAACAGCAAATTAATGGGACCACTAAACCAACAAGTCGAATAAGTTGGAACAAAGGAAGCAAGGAATAGATCAGACAATTCTGGGGAAAACATACTATAATAATATTTATACAAAGACCGAGATTAGCAACATCACATCCGTGAGAGAGAGAATATAGTTGATAGAGATTTGTTGAGCTAGAGAATAACCTTAAGTGTGAGAAAGTGTTTAGAGTGATAGTGAGAACTGATGAGAAGCAGAAAGAGCAATGGATCAAATGGATGAACTCCAAGAAAGATTTGATAAAGAAGAAAGACCAAGAAGGTTCAGAGTCGATTTCTCAAGAACAGAGTCATCCATCAGAATCTCAGGAAGAATACCATTACTCCCAAATGCACTTTCATCTAGAATAATAATATCTGTCAGTGTCCCAGCTACAGGTCAAATAAGACTTATTGTTTTGTTTGAAGATTATTTATAAAATACCTACGAAATAGGTTAATATATAAATATTGTTTATGTTAAAGATAGACCATTATCAAATGAAAAAAATGCTATTACTTAGACTTAGAAACTCCTGCATCTTGTGGCGCACGAGACAGTCAAAGTATACCATCGTTCTTGGTCTGAAGCCAGATTCATAACGCCCTTCCATCTTCTTCTTTGAGATCAAATCTCTCTCAATTGTTTGCTTTCAGTTAATTTTTGATTTTGCTCTTCTTCTTTTATATCAGGTGTCCATTTAAACAATTTGGGTCAATCTTAGGGCATGTCCTTGTTTGTAGATTATTGATGATACTATCTATTGGTTAGTGCAGTCTCTGTTTTTTTGGGGGTGGTAGTTTGATTGCTCCATTTGATCCCTAGAATCTTTCTAAGTCACTTGGAATCAAACATATCTAATTTCCTCTCTTGGCTGATTTTGAAATGCCAAGTGTCACTTCCATATAGTAGTGTGGCCAGACGTTGTTGTTATAAAATCTTTAGATCTGAGGGTGAATTTTTTATTTTTTTTCCATGTCTTTTATAGCTGATTAAATGCTACTTAAGCCTTACTTATCCTCTATTGCAGCTCGTAGTCCATACTGCTTCCCTTGTTTATGCAGCTTCCTAAGTAGGTGAAGTTGTCAACTATAGCTGTTTCTTTTTGGTTGATAAAGGCGTTTGTGTGTCTCAGAAAGCATGTTCAGTTTTATTAGCATATATATGATATAGAGATCAATGCCTCCTGTTTCAGCTTTCTTTCTGTTTATCTGTTTTAAGACATTTCTTTATAATATTAAGAACCTGAAACAAAGGCTATCCATATAAGATAATTATTTTTTATTGACAACTTAAGATAATAAAATGTAAAGAATTCATTAATATGCGAATGTTCAAAGAGCCCAAAGACGGTCTGGTGAAAGAAGAATATCTGCAAGGCGTAGCCTTGTTTGTTTCAGGCAGTACCGTTTGCATTCTCGTGTGGGCAAATGGAATAGGTATAAATATGTGCATGTATATCTGTTTTGTGAGTAAGAGAGTACATGTGGAACTGTATACGTTTAGCAGTGTGTACATGCTTTAACTATGTTTAGTAATTAGCAAAGTCTCATACTGTGTATGCTGAGGGTCTTTTGCCCCAAAGGGACTAGATATAGTGCATATACGTTGTCGCTGGAAGAACATATGAAAGAGATAGAAAAATTCTGTTTGGCCTTTTTACACTACACACAAAATTAGGAAGTGTAGTGCTGTATGTGGTAGTCACTAACTTGTAAGCGTGTGAATCGGCATCCACCAATTCATAATCAGGATCTATCAATTTTTAAGACCAAAGCTGCAGGTGCAGGAATCTCTAGAAATCGAAAGTAGTAGAGTATCTGCAGGACCGTTAAAGATAAATTTAATAAGATCGCTGATTAACAGAAGGGTGTCACCAAATCACATCTTCACATACATAAAATAAAAATATAGAAATAACTCCGGAAAATAACAACATTTGATAAAGAACTCAAGATCGCTGTATTAATATGAAATAACATTTATTTACGTGTTAGAAAAATTAGCTCAAAGCGTACCAGTGTAAGTGTTTTCTTGTCATAAAGGATTAGCTAAATGAGGATTTCGTGAGAACAGCATGGTGTTTAAAATTACTGATTTTTATGAACCGAGTGTTACTGTTACACGTGGCTCGAAGATAATGTGATTATTTTCTGGAGGAAAAAACAGTCATTAATCATGAGCACGAAAATGTGTATGTGTTCATCACATGAGAATAGTAATTCGAAATAAAATTTGCTTAGGAAGAAGAATTAAATTCTCATTCGATGTGGTAATTTTCCATGGCAAGTAGTAAAAAGAAGAATTAATTTTTGTTTGATATGGTAACTTTCCATGATAAGAATTAAGGTACATATTTCACGGCATTCTCGGTGAAGATGTTTTACGTCTGAATAGATGGAGTCCGGCATATGTATTGAGTACGGGCAGTGGTGATGCTTACTTGTAAAACTGAACTGTTTGAATTTTGGTGCTTAAATCCTTATATAGAGGTGTTTTCAAACATTCCAGCCTATTTGCTGTATCACTACGCGCGGAACACAGCATAGTTCCTTTATTCCATGTGTGTGGATGGTCAAATGGCAACATTATGTGCTTACGCGTTCTGATACACGTGGGTGTTGAAACGGTGATTTTTATAAAAATGTCTTTGCCAAAGATTTATTCCGGCCATATGTAGCAGTCGCTACAGAAGTAAATATCTCTTATGATGATTGGCTGAAAGAAACTGCTGATTTGAGCTTTTCTTGAATTGGGTGTCAAAACATAAAAATAACATTCATTGCCGCTGCTTCGAATATATTTGGAAGTTTGATATGTGTGCTTTTTTTTAAGTGTATTACTTCTGATTACCAGCATATCTTATTATATTTTAAAAAGCAAGGCTATTTGTTTTCTTTAGTTTATCTGTATTAAGATATTTTCTTTTATAAGATTAAGAACTTGAAATAAAACATTCGGCCTTAAATACCACAAAAGGGTTGATATACTCTTAAGTAGGTGTTTGTTTCTGTCGGGGATACATCTTCGACTGTCAGTTCGACAATGACTTTATTGCTTGACTTGGGTGAGGTATTGTTTGGTCCTAGAAGGTCCAGGTCCACATTCCCAGCATTTACTTTCTCTCTAAAATGGAGTTTATTGCTAATCGCATGTAGCTAGCTCAACCGAGGAATGCTGACAGGGCTGCTCAGACATTTTTGTAGGCTAGAATATGTTTATCCTAGTACACTGGCTTTTCAAAGAACACTTGACGGTGTGTTTAACCTCCAACCATAAACTGAAATAATAATAAGCAGTAGTACATACAGTCCAAATCCAGATGAAGTCCACGTGATCATAACAATAACAATAATAGACAACATGACAGTCACAATTTAGAATTTAAAATTCTTATGGAATTTCATTCAATAAGTTTATGGGTTGTTATTTTTCCTGCTTTATAATTTAATAATGTAAAAATAAAAATAAAAAAATTTGCAAGGCGTTTTAAATATTTAAAATACTGTAAAATAAAAAGAATTTCGTTTCATTTACTCCGCACTTAAAAACTCCATATTCAATATATTTTCATGCATCTTTTTATATTGCTATTTATTTGTAATTATTATTTTCTGACTATTAAAGAAAAATATAGTTAAAATGGCCCGTCCCGTAACAAAATAATCAAATACTCAATAAGTTAATTGATTTCGTTTCAGTTCATATTTTTATTTTTTGTTGTTCCAAATTTTATATAGACCCACGCGCGGATCTCAAAAAACAAGTTCAGACATGACGGCGCTTATGTCTTCTTCAAACGGCATTCTTTTTATCGCTGAACGATTTTAATTCCTAAAACAAGGACCGATTTAAAAAAAAAAAAGTTCCTTTGTGCTTATCAGACATTTAATGAAATGAGATGATTCTTTAATATTTACTTATTTAACTTTGTTAAGACAATGTTTAATAATTTACTGAGATGATTTGTTTTGAAAAAAAGTTATTTAGCTCTGACGAACGAACTCGGAGAAGAGGAAGAAGAATCAATCGACTTTATTAACAATATAATAATAATAATAAATAGTAATTGTAAAAAGAGAAAAAAAAAGTTTAAAAGGAAGGTCTTACTTTACATAGAACGCCATGACTGTGTTTGGATATACTTTGATTGTTGATTGTTTGGAATTTTAACCCAGAAAAACTGAACATTATTTAAAACAAAAAATCGAGATGGCAGAAGATTTATTTTCAAAAAAACTTCCCGTTGTGATGAGATCCTCAGATCGGGACGAAAGGTTTGTAACCAAACTAATGGCAATTATAACCATGTAAAAAGTGGAATGTTTGAAAATGTTTGGCTTTAAAGTTAAATAATTATTTTCGAATAAGATTCATTTATAATTGACGATGCCGGTTCTTAAAAAAAGAAAGAAAAAAAAAAAAACATGCAAATTCGAACCTTCAAACATGTCCACTCGATTGGAAACAAGTTTTTAAATTTAAAAATTCACTTATTTTTAAATTAAATTTTTTTTTTATAAAAGTTATCGTATTCTATATTTTTGTTTTAACTTATGATTTCTTGAGACAAATGATTGTTTTATTTGTTTTACACTTTTTATTCAACAATTTTACAAACATTAACATATTTCTATTTAAATTCCTCTTATTGTCCGTTTCATTCATAATTTGAATGCTTCAAACTTCTTGCATTTCTTTTAGCGCGTATCAATGAAATGTACGTTACTTACTACTTGTAAAAGAAACTTAAAAAAAAACAAACAAACTGCCAAAACAAAGACCCTCCGCGTAAATTAGAATTCGAGTTTGAAAATTCGGTAACATTTAATTCACAATGTCAGTGCAAGAATACTATAAAAGGTGTGGGAGCATTTGTTACAATAACCAACAAGACAAAAAAAAAGGAGGGAGGGGGTGAAAAATGTATTTATGCATCTATGTTACCGTGTTCTTATTTTTTCAATCAAGTTAAATTCAAGGGTTGGTATTACTGTACACATAGATACGAAAAAGTTGTCAAAAAACAAATATATAACAAATAAATGTTATCAAAGGCAAGATAAGTTACTTTTCTATCTAACTGGATAATTTTTTAAAGTTTTTATTTAATGTAACATGTTTATCAGCTCGAAAAACATACAATGTTTACCGATGTATTCGAAAATTGCAAATGGCGGGGCGACACTCTCTGGTAAACATGGTAAGCTTGGGAAAACGAGTTAAAACTAAAAAAAATACACAAAATACTGTTAAAAACCCACTGAATATATGTCAGCCTATGTCATGGTAACATATATTGAGCGAGTTTCTAACAATATTTTTGTTAGTTTTTAGTTTTAACTCATTTTCCCAAGCTTACCGTGTTTACCAGAGTGCCCACTGCCCCGCCATTTGCAATTTTCGAATTCATCGGTAAACCCTGTATGTTTTTCGAGCTGAATAAACATGTTACATTAAATAAAAAAAACTAAAAAATTATCCAGTTAGGTAGAAAAGTAACTTATCTTGCCTTTGATAACATTTATTTGTTATATATTTGTTTTTTTTGTTTTTTTTGACAACTTTTTCGAATCTGTGTACGGTAATACAAACTCGCGTTATTATTTATAAACTTATTAATATGGGGAGAGGGAATTGTGAACTATTCTGTACTTTCACTTCACAATTTAATTTAAAAAAAAAAAAAGGTACTAATGCAGAGAGTGATCCACGCTATTTTTTAATCGTATTTCCACGTTTAATTAGTTTTGATTTTTCCCCTCCCCATGTTAAGAATGGCTTTTTAAATAATAACGTTATTATTTCAGCACGGATCACTCTGCACGAGTACCTAAAAAAAGTAACCGTAAAAAATTGAATTTAACTTGAAAATCCTATCTAAAAAAAAAAAAAAAAGGGGGGGGTTGTATTACTGTACACATAGATTCGAAAAAGTTGTCAAAAAACAAATATATAACATGTTATCAAAAGCAAGATAAGTTACTTTTCTACCAAACTGGATATATTTTTCGTGTTTTTATTCAATGTAACATGTTTATTCCGCTCAAAACATAGTGTTTACCGATGTATTGGAAAATTCAAGATGGCGTCTGATTCTCTCTTTAACACGGTAAGTTTGGGAAAAGGTGTTATAAATAAAAACCCAGATAAAATACTGTTAAAAACTCGCTCAATATATGTTACCGTGACATAGGTTGACATATATTCGGCGGGTTTTTAATAGTATTTTGTATAGTTTTTTATTTATAACACCTTTTCCCAAACCTACCGTGTTAAAAAGAGAATCAGACGCCATCTTGAATTTTCCAATACATCGGTAAACACTGTATGTTTTTCAAGCTGAATAGATATGTTACATTGAATAAAAACACGAAAAAATATCCAGTTTGGTAGAAAAGTAACTTATCTTGCCTTTGATAACATTTATTTGTTATATATTTGTTTTTTGACAACTTTTTCGAATCTGTGTACAGTAATACAAACCCTACGGAATTTAAACTGAAGTGTTTTTTTTTTTTTTTTGTTTTTTTTTTTTTACCACTAATCATAACTAAACTTAAAATATATTACTAATATATTTTAAGTTAGTGCTAATGCACTTACTGATCCGCGCTATTTTTTAAATCGTATTTCCAAGTTCAATTAAAGTTTTGATGTTTTTTTTTATTCAATTGTAAGGTTAAAGTACACTGTAAAGAATAGGTACAAGACACCTTCCCCTCCCATGTTAAGAATGGCTTTCTAAATAACGTTATTTCAGCACGGATCAATAAGTGCATAAGTACCTTTTAGGTTTAGTTATGTTATGATTAGAGGGTACTAGTGCAGAGAGTGATCCGGACGTAAATAATAACGTTATTATTTAAAAAGCCATTCTTAACATGGGGAGGGTGTTTTGAACCTATTCTATACTTCAACCTTACAATTGAATAATAATAAAAAAACATAAAACTTTAATTAAACTTGGAAATACGATTTAAAAAATAGCGCGGAGAGCACTCTCCGCACTAGCACCGATTAGAGTATGAAAAAAAAAAAGGTTACTTGTTCTGTTCCACGTTATGTGGTTCACAACAGAGTAATCATTTCACGTTAAAGTGAATCATCATTTTAAAGTCTGAAATATTTTATTTACTATTATATTATTTATATTTTATTTATCTGTGTACTGTTAAATAGAGAAGTAATCAACCATCTCAGCAAAAATAACCTTAGTAACACGCAATATGGTTTCCGTTCTGCTAGATCTACAACAGCTTTGCTTACAGTTATATCTCATAGGATTAGCGAATCTCTCGACTGTGGCTACCTTTCTAGAGCAATTATTCTTGACATATCAAAGGCCTTTGATAGAGTATGGCATAAAGGTTTACTTCACAAGATCTCCATCTACGGTATAGCTGGAAATGTCTTCTCAATTATTAAATCATTTCTCTCTGATAATTCATAAGAGTAGTGATTGATGAGCAGAAATCAGAAGCTCGCAGTATTAATGCTGGAGTCCCTCAGGGCTCCATCCTGGGCCCAACTCTCTTCCTAATCTATAGGTACCTCCAAACTGTTGTGTACTACGTCATCATTCTAAACAAAAAAAAAACACAACGTCATCAATTCGTGTGTTTATTGTAATTTCTACGGAAGAGCATTAGCACTATAAAATTTATTTGCAAATAACGTTATTTTACTATCGTTATTATTTTAGAACGGTAAAATAAGTGGATAAGTTCAAAAAGTAATTTCTCATATATTACGAAAAACAACTAGTCCATGTTAATGATTTGAAGATATAAGAAAAAAGCTCGCAAAGAATTCAAAATTTATGCATTAAACGATAAATTTATCAGAAATTTCTGAATAAATAAAATATACAATAAAAAAATGAACAATAAAATGTATAAAAAATAATATAAGACTTTTTGTAAAGCAAATAGATTTTTAATAACGAACTAGACAGACGATAAAATTAATTTTAACCTGTTCTGTTGATACATTATCTACAAATGCTTGTCCTTACAGGCTTCCGTATATTTTTGAAAAAAAAAAAAAGCGCAAATTTTGATTTCAACCTCTGTCATTTTAAATAATCAAATGGAAACGAATTTTTTTTTTTTTCTTTTTTTTTTGGTCGATTTTTCTTTTGCAATTTTTGTTATCTCAAGAGTCGTATATTATATTATATGAATATATTTTTAATATTGGAAACCTGTTTTATAAAAAATCGGTTTAAACTTCATATCGCGTAATATTTGAATTTAATTATTAAATGATATTAAATTTTAATATCATTTAAAGCTTTTTAAAAATAATTATTTTTTAGAATTCGTTTTTTTTTTTTTTTTTGTAATTCAAATAATTATGTTACCGAGAAAAAAAAATCAAGAAAAATTGTTCATTTTATTTTTTTTAACATAATATTAATGATTTTATGTCCAATTTTATTTACAATTTTGAGGTAAGTGAAAAAAAATTATCGGATTTTATATATATATATATATAACTATTTTTTTTTATTTATTTGATCTTTCCAGCTTTAAAAAATGTTGAAATTTTTATCGACCTATATTTATTTTTATCAGTTTTCGTAACATGAAATATAGGGAGGGGGATAGAACACGTAAAAAAAAACCTCTAATATATTTAACGAAACCTACTTTTAATATGTAAGTTTATTTAATAATGAATAAATATCGAAAATTTCACGTAAGTATGACTATTAGTTGATTTTTGCTAGATTTTTAAAACATAGGTGTGTCAACGGCTTAAAACACATTACTACATAGGAACGTTGTTTTAATGCGTCGATAATGTAAACACGATTTTTGTCTCGCATTTTCATTATTTTTGTAAGCTGTAGAAAATTTAAAAAAATATTAGTTTATTTGAAGCTTTTTTAAATAGTAAAAAAAGTTAGGATGATAATAAATTAATTACAGTTACATCGTGTTACATACGGGGGGGGGGGGCTAAAACTGTGGCGCGCGTTGGAGGTACCTACTAATCTACATTAATGATCTTCCAAATCACATCCTTACATCATTCGTAGACATTTATGCTGATTACACTACTATCTATGGTAGCACATCTAAGATCGTAAACGACCAAGTTCTCTCCGATTCTCTCTCCTCTGATCTTGAGCAAAGTGGTACAATGGGGGAAAGAGGTGGCTTTTAAAAAAATTTTTTTTTTTAATGCATCTAAAACCAAGCTTTTATCTTTACATCATAAACGCTTTGATCCCCATCTGGCATCAATTGAAATGAATGGCTCTCGTCCTCATGTTTTGACAAGCTTCTGGGCTTGACCTTTAAACTCCTGATCTTAAATGGAACACATACATTAAATCCGTTGCCAAGCCCGCTGGAAAAATGGTGGGATCCTTCTATCGATCCAGTACATACTTCACTGCTGATTCAATTCTCTATAGAGGTACGTCCTAGGATGGAGTACTGTTGCCACATTTGGGCAGGAGTTGCTAGAAAGGACTTGTCCTGCCTTGATAGAGTTCAAAATAGACTTTGTAGCCTCGTAAGGATTCCTTTTCTCTTCCCTGCAACCTCTTTCTCACAGAAGAGATGTTGCGAGTTTGTCTCTGCTTTATCGTTATTTTCATGGCAAGTGCTCGACTGAGCTCCAATCTATGCCCCCCCCCCTCGCCAAACTTTCAGAAGAAACACCCGTCTAGCAGGAAAACACTATCAATAATTTTCCCCACTCTTTATCTGTGCCTAAACCTAAACATAGATTCCATGGACAAAGCTTTCTTAGAACTGCACGCCTGTGGAATTCTTCCGTTTTTCTGCTTTCCAGCTGACTTCAAGTCTAACCTAAACAAGTTTTTGATGAGCCATTCCATATAATTTAACAAATTTACCGAATTTCCATTACTAACGATTAGTATATTATCCAATTTCTACTGTACACTCTTACCCTTATCCTCGAGTGGCGTCTTGGCCTTGATAAGTGGCGATACCTATATATAAAAAAAAAAAAAGTTAGATTTCCATTGACAGTGATGGGGACAAAGAGTAAAAATTTATTTAAAAAAAAAAAATGCTTGTTTAATTCTTGTTTCCGATTAATTTTTATTTCCTCAACACCTAGCACCTTATTATAAAATAACTTTGTGCTCATGCATTTATTGTATCGCACTATTTTTGTAAATAAGTACTTTCATGTTTTACAATCTCTTTTTTAAATTATTATTAAATTGTTAGGTGAAAGTATAGAATACTTACAAAACACCCTTCCCTCATGTTTAAAATGGCTTTCTGGGTACCCGGCTTTCTAAATATTTCAACACGGGACGATAAGTTACATATGTCATAAGTATAACTTTATTATTTGATATAAATTGTAGGGTACTTGTACAGAATTTAAACTGAAGTGTTTTTTTTTTTTTTTTTTTTTAACCCTAATCATAAGTTTTTAGCCAAAATCAATATAGTTAGATTCAAATTCTCTAGAAATGCCAGTTTTAGGTCTGTACATATGAGCAAATGTTTGAATAAATAAAAAGTAATCACAAAACTTTAGAATTTTGGGAGCACTTTTCCAGTTTTCAAATTATTAAAAAAACAAATATCTTATACTGAAAATAGGTTTGCTTGGTACCAACCCAATTAATTTTGTCCAGAATCCTGTATCTTTTTCCTGTTAATTTTGCGATGGGAATTTAGTTCTGTGAAGTTCTAGGAGGTCCACCTTCCTGGGCTTTGCCTTCTCTATTTGAGAAGGGGGTTAATTTATTGCTAACCGCCTGAAGCGCCCTTAACGGGGAATGTAAACGGGGCTGTCCATGCATTTTTTTTGTAAGGCAGTGCCCTTCCTCATACTGATTTCAATCCCACTTTCCGACCTTGGTATCTAAATCCTTGCAGTGAGAGAGAACTAAACAACGTTTTTTTGCGAACATTCTATTCATTAAATAAAAGTTGCAATTCTATCCGTAAATTCAAATTTCGTTTTTACTAGTGAGTTAGCTTTAAAATGACTTTGATTTTGAGTAGTGCTTCTTCGGTGCGCATTTTCTTGTGTAAAGACGGATATTGTTGAATGTTTTGTAATCCATAATTATTGACTTGTGATTCTTCACTATAAAAAGTTAACATTAAGTTAATCGTAGCTTCTTTAACTCCATGTTTCTTCCCATACCTCAATTGTTTTCTCTCATTGAATAATTTCATAATCCTCCATATTGGATGTTTTCCTTTGCTTTATAAAACTATTTACATATTCTCACACAAGGCATCCTGCACTTTTTTTTTTTTTTAGCTTTTTTTACAAGAAATTCACCATTTATCAAAACCCGAAGGCCACTTGAGGATAAGGGTTAATAGTGTACGGGAGTCATCGGGACAACAGCATAGTAATCGTTATTGGTGGGAATTTGGTATACTTTGATTATTTAAGGAGACAGCTCAAACAATAGTGGGGCAGATTGCTGAAACAATCTTTCACATACAATGTATCACTAAGTTCAAGATTCTTATAGAATATTGAGATAACCTGCCCCACTAAAGAACTTGTTTGCATTGGACTTGAAGACGACCATATTGTAGTCAGTTAGAAAGTAGGCTAGCGGAACAGTTCCACGGCGGGCAATTCATGGAATCCACATTTAGATTTAGGGACAGGTAGTTGGGAGAATTGTTGATAGTGATTATAGATAGACGATTGCTTTTTGTGAAAGTTTGGCAAAAGGGATCATAGATTGCAGCTCGGACGAGCACTTGCCATGGAATTAACAATAGAGCAGAGACAAGTTCGCAACGTCTCTTCTCTAGGGGAAAAAGGTTGCAAAGAAGAGAAAATTGCATCACCTACCAGGTTCCGAAGCTGGTTTGGAACTCTATCAAGACAGGATAGGGTGCTCCGAAACCTGACACTGATGTTGTTGCTGTCTGAGGTATACTTCTGTTCAGTTCTAGGAGGTTCACCCTCCTACGTTTGCCCTTCTCTCTGAAAAGGGGTTTATTATTAATCGTTTGAGGCACTCATACCTGGGCATACCAACGGGAATAATCAGGCAGTTTTGAGGGGGATACTTACAGAATTTGAATCAAGCTGTTTGTTTTTTTTGTTTTTTTTTTTGTTTTTTTTTTTATAGCCTAATCTGAGTTTTAGGTTTAATTTAGCAAAAATCAGTTTTGCTCAGTTCGAATTTTCTAGTAGCATCATCTTTTTTTTTTTTTTTTCTAGGCCAGAGTGTGCTGGCTTTTCAAAATCACATCTGGCCTTGTGTTTAACCTCCTAGAGAGGAGGTAAATATATTCACACAAAGCAAAATCAACAGCTGACATGCTGATTGTAATTTCACACAGAATCAGCAAATCTATTAATGATGGCGTCATTTCCAGAGCGATAGCTCCTGATACATCAAAGACATTTGATAGAATTTGGCTTAAAGATTTCGTAAAAAAGTGAGTGCATTAATGTGAAATTCTGTTATTAAAAGCATTTTTTTTTTCTTGTAAAATACCAAACTTGACTTTTGTGTTTGAAACTTAAGCATTTTCAAATTTAAGATGCATCAGAATTCACAAAAATTAATTTCTTGGATTTGCTTTTAAGCTTAAATTACCTTGCTCAAAATTACATGAATTTTGCTTTCAGAGGGATTTTATTTTTGAAAAACTTTTGAATGGTTATGTGCGGTTTATGTTCATTTCATGTGTGAAAAGCAAAGTAAAAATCTGCAGATATCTAATCTTTTACTTGTTAGAAGATAGCAAATTATTTTCTTCTCTTTGTGGTTCAAATAGTCAATAGAGTAAGCATGAATTCATTCAAAAGACATCATTATTCAAGAATTCACAATTGCATGTAGCATAGCAAGAATCAATAAATTATTTAAAAAGTTTTTTTTTTTTTAACTGGGCTACGTCCACAAATTCAGTATGCAAAGTTAAGACGCTGGAAGTAGACTGTGTTTAGATAAATATGAAATGGAAATCAGTAAACATGAAAATAATTTATTTGAAAAAATTATTTTAGTTTTAATACTTCTTGTGCTATTATGAAAAAAAAAAAAAAAAAACTTGCATTTTTTACATTTCTATAAATAGTTTTTTTGTTTCAACACTTGTGTTATCTCTCTCTCACACACACACACATACACAAAACTGAGAATTTTTATTATTTACATTTCTATAAATGGTTTCTTTTTTAAATAATGTCTTTCAGAAGTTTTCATAGAATTTTGTCATACTGTTTGTTATAAAAACTTGTTTAAAACAGTTGTATCAAAGTTTTAAAAAAATAAATGGAATTTTGTCATAAATAATGTATGAAAGTTTTTTTATTTAAACTTGTTATCAAAAAGCAACTTATTTTAAACAAAAATGATAAGACCACTGATAATTTATCTAACAAAAGGCAATTATAAATTACTAAAAAAGGGTCTCGGTATTTAGTATAACCTCCATTATTACAAATTACTTCAAAAATTCTCTTCGGCATGCTTGCGACTAAGTTTTTTATCAGTTGCAAAGGAATTTTATCTCATGTACTGAAAACTGAATCAGGAAGTTCCTTTATCGAATCATACTGGGTTCCATCCTTGAACACTTCTTTTGCCATCCATCCTCAAAGATTTTCAATGGAATTGAGGTCCGGAGAACATGCTGGATGATCTAACAAGCTTGTCGAGAAGTGTGTATCGTAGTGTTGTCTTGCTGGAAAATCGAATTTCTTCCACATAGACGTGGACCTACAGTCCTGATAGAAGCATTTTCAAGCATTGAAATGTACTTCAATGATGTTTGCCGGCCTTTCACTACTTGCAACTTTAGGGTCCCAGCTGACGAGAAAGCACCCCAGATCATTAAAGACCCTCCTCCACTATGCCGAGTTGAAAAAGTCTCTCTGGGTAAATTTTTATCATGCCAATAGTGTTGAAATCCATCTGGACGATCTAGATTAAACTTTTTCTCATCGGAGAAAATTACATTTTCCCACTTCTCTTCATCCCAAGTCTGGTATTTGGTGGCATATTTAAGTTGGTTAGTTTTGTGCTGTTCAAGAAGACATGGTTTCTGCAGTCGCTTTAAATGATTGAAACCCTTCATTTTCAGATGCCTTCTGATAGTTTTAGGACTACATTCTGCTGCTGTTTGGCTTTTCCATCGACTTGAGCTCATACTGGAGTTTTTTTGTTTTTTTTTAAACTTCTTCTGATACGGCGATCTAGTGATGGAGTTATTTTTTTTGGTCGATCTGGACTCTTTTTGTGCCCATAGTGATCTGGATTTCTTAAAAAAATGTTGTGATGGCCGTTTTGCTACGATTCACTTCATTTTCAATGGATCTATGGGAGAGTCCACCCCTGTTAAGCTCAAAGATCCCTCCTCTCTCAAACATCCCTCCTCTCTCAAACTCTGATAATGGTTTCCCTTTTGCTATTTATAATTTAGTAAGATGTTTTTTATCCACTAACAAGTTGCTTTTAGTAACATAGAAAGCTTTTCGTATTCATTTTTTAAAAACTAGCCAATTTTATTAAAGTGGTCTTATCATTTTGACCAGGTGAAAATGTTTGTTTTTTAAAAAATAATAATTAGATCAGGGTTAAGGTTTCGAATGAAGCAGATTTCATATTTTCCCATTTTCCCTTTTGGCAATGGTTTCAACCATTTGTTTGATTAAAAATAATATGCGTAAACGCTTAAGTGGTCTTATGATTTTGACCAGTATATATGTGTGTGTGTGTGTGTGTGTATATATATATATATACACTAGCAAAAGTACCCATCGTTGACTGGGTTCAAAAACAGCCTACAGAAAATGGACTCTGATTTATGAAAGTATGATAGGTTATGAAAAGGAAGGGTTGTAAAGAGATAGCTTCGAATTTGGGGTATCAAAACCAAAGCAAAGTATGATGAAATTAAAAATAAAATAGATAAACCCCATAATTTATTATACCATACCTGTTCACACTGAAACACTTATCACAATAATATGTGGATCTACATTAAAAAACCTTGTTAAACTTTGTGATATATTTCCATTCTATGGAGGTCAGGCGCGAACGAACACCCCATAATTTTATTATATCATATTTCTTCAAACTGAAATATAATTATCAAAGTATACTTACAGATAGATATGAAAAGTCTTAAAATTTGTGCCTATTTCCATTCTATGGAGGCCAGGCACAAACAGACCCCACAATTTTATTATACCATCCCTATTTAAGTTAAAACCTACTTATCAAAGTATTATGTACATCTATATCAAAAACACTTGTAAACGGTTTTTTTTTTTTTGCGCATATAATAAATATAAACGTTATATTTTGCATTTTTTTTGTATGCATATGTTTTTAGGTTATGTGCTTACAGATAAGGTAGTAAAGCTATGTTTTGGTTTCTATTCTAGCTGATGACAAGTCTTTTTTGAAATTATTGCTGTCTATTGGGTACATTATAATAATCTATAGGAAATTGGCTTTATAATAATAAATATAAATTATGTACAAATTAAAATATAATAAAGCATATTTTACAACTGGGTAATGCAAGGCAGTCTGCTAGTAAGCTATAAATAAATGAATTTGTGTTTTTGCCCAAATAAGGATATTTTTTTACCAGCTCAAAAATTTTAAAATTTCCAGATCAGTCTCATGAATACAATTCCAATAACTTCTTAACCACTTTCTGAAAATAAAGGAAAGAAAAGTTATAGATTTTTAAATTCTGGGCACACTCTACTTCAAAGAGCATAAAATAATAAAAAATCTTTCTGAGTCTCTCTTCTTGAAAAAGAAGCATACTATGTAGCATTATTGTTGCGTTTGAAGGAAGAAATCCTCTAAAAATAGCCATGGATGCAGAAAACTTCTCTTTCACCGTGTCACGATTTCCTTGACACTACATACGTTATAGACAACATCGATCCACCACTGTCCGGGGAGAAAAAATGTTTTTTCTAGTCCTCCTAGTAGTAGCGAGAATAGTGATTTGGATCACCCGCCTCAAAAAGGTTTATGAGGGGACATCTGTTCCTGGTCGTGATCTGATCATTTACTTTTAAACATTTGCCTAAAGTAAAGATCAGATGCGATTGGAGGAGGTTTTCTCTAGTGGATTTCAATAGGAGGTGGGTGTATAACACTAGTTCATGCATCTGTCGAGGAGCCAGGTTTGAATTTGTGCTCCCACCATAAAGCATGGCACACGCATTCCTGGGTGCTTTGAAACCCACCCCGCTAGATTAGCTTAGACTTTTAAAGACTCTTGGCTGGTGGTACAAATGAGATCCTGTTCCTGTTTTGTTTTTTTGGTACTAGAGAACCTCCAACTCTGCCCAATCCATGCATCCTTTTCTTTTTGCGCCCCCCTCCCTCACCGGTCTTTCCCCACTCAGAGGTCACCTTCCACCTCCATTTTCCTTCCCTAATTTTTTCCTCTTCACATCCCCCAGTAAATCATCCCAATCCCAACTAGAGACCGTTCTGCTTGTTTTTGGATTCCCGGAAAACAGTGGGCGATCTAATACTTAGATTAGGGCCAGGAGGGATCATACTAACATACCCCAATAGGCATTTTATTTGTTTCAATTTATTTATTAACTTTTTTTGTTTCTTAGTTTTTTCCTCACTCCATTCCACAAACTTTTTACAATATAGAACTTTTACACCATCAAATTTAAAGACTTTGACAAATGAACTATTTTCTGTTTTTGTTTATATATATTTAAAAAAAAAAAATAAATAAAGTATACACATGCATGCACATAAACAATTTTTACAAAAACGCTTGGGAGAATTTAAGTAGGTTTTACTCCAGTGTGAATGCGGTATTGTGGTAAATGGTTCCAGTTAAGAGTAATGTCACAAGTTGTATAAACAGTAGAAAGCCCCTCCCCCAATTCCTTATAGAGCTTCATGCCTAAGTTTCTCATTTGTGATTTTTTCTTTTTATCGTTTTTCAACCTTAAATTGTAAATTTTTACCAGCAATAAATTATATATACAGGATTTTTTTTTTCTTTTTTTACACAGTGGTCACCACTTATCAAGGATCAAAGTGTAATATCTGTTCTGATGCTGCACTTCACTTTTTTCACTTCACTTTTTTGGTCTCAGTTAGTGAAGGAGAAATCCTTCAAGGCTGATACATTTATTTATTTTCGTTACTAACCAGAGTGCCTCTTTTTGGGAAACTGGTTTCCCCCACATTAAAAACCGACCTTGTGTCTAACTCTGTCCTTGTGGGAAGGCAAGTAAACAACAACAAAAAAAAAACAATAAAAAAGGGATCTTGGCCTTAGGGCTGGGATCAAAGTGTAGTATTTGTTCTGATGTTGCACTTAAGCTAATTTCTCCTTGGTCAATGTAGGAGAAACCCTCTATACTGAGACACTTATTAGTTTTGGCTACTGCCAGAGTGCCTCTTTTTGGGGAGCTGGTTTTCTCCCACAGTAAAAACGACCTTGTGTTACATTTTGCTTTCGTGGGGAAACAAATAAATACTAATAAATAGCAAAAAGGGTTTTTAATATAACGATCAACCCCCCCCCCCCCCCCGCCAAATATATTTATAGGATTGTAGATTTACTTCTACCCTTCAAATAAACAAATAAAAATGTCTGAAGTTTTAACAAAATATCAATGTGTTATGATATTTATGATTGGAATTATTTGCAAACCATTAAAAAAGTCACTAAAATGTAATTGCACTAGTTTAAATTGAATTAAAATTTCAAAGGTATGCCATTGCAAGTTCTATGGAATAAGTTTCTAGTAATAATTTTTGTAAAGATGGATCTCCAAATAACTGTCCAATAAACATTTTTTTAAAACTTCTAGGTCAAATATCTAATCAACACAAAGGAGGAAAATTGGGTTAAAAAAAAAAACTCTAGTTGATTTTTTAAAAAAATGTGATGACTCTGAACTCTTGTCAAGTAAAATAAATAAATAAAAAATTAAAAAAAAAAAAAAAATCCCAATTTCCAACTCCAATTTTGCATTAAAACACCGGACTCAAATTCCGGTTTCCACCTCTTGGTAAAGTTATGTGTTCACTGCTATATGTAGAGAAAGCTAACATTTATCAATTAGAGAGTTAACTCTTAAAACAGTACCGTTAATCTTAACAGCGTTCAAGTACATAGATAACACTTTCATACCTTTGCCATTCCGAGATACTCGATATGCTTCTGATTAGATGAGTTCACTATGGAAACACTGTTAGCTTTCCTAAGTACTCTAGTCACCTTATTTATTTAGGCTTATGAACATAGAATAGTTTGGATTGTGTTTGAATTTTGATTCCAATAACCTTTTTAGTTTAAGGAAGGGATATTTCGTTATTTTCATTAGAAAGAAGTTAGAAATTGTACAGCATTAAACATTATTTTAGGAATAATCTCTACGTCACAGCAAATCAATTGCTTAATTTCGATTTGGACCTGGAACCCATTAATTAGTTGCTTTAACATCTGATGTATATTGATTCTTTGCTGTAATAGGCAGTCAAAATTGTCTGACTAGAAAGGAAAAAGTGATTTCTGAATAACTAGCGGGGGTGCCCGGCGTTGCCCGGATGTTTAGATGTGTGTTGAGCGCAAACAAAAGTGGTGGCAGGCAGGCTTGAACACATACCATGAAGGAGGAAAAGAATGTGAAAAAAAAAAAAAGAAACTGTGATGTCTTTGCTGTTACACCCATCGCCAAACAGGAAGTGATGTAGGTTTAAATTAAGGCTAGTTAATCAAAAAGAGGGAATGACTTTCGAAAATATCTGCGAAAAAGCGACCCCTCTTTGTAAAAAAGTGCCTAGTTGAGGGTGAAGGAATTAGTGTTTTGAGCCAATTTTTTTATATTTGTTGTCCAAAAGGTCGAGCTTCAAAACGATACCGATCTCATGAAAATCCGTCACCTGTCGAAAGTTTTAGGCAGGCATACATATATACATGCATACATTAAAACAGACAGGTAAGATTTATATTATAGATGAAGAAAACAATTTCAAAATCTTGGTATCATTATAATTTAAAACATTTTAATTCTTTAGCTTTTGTTTATTAAAAAAATATAAGTAAAACACATTGAAATAAAATTTGTTACCAAATATGACCAATTTGTGGAAACAATTTGTAAGATTTTTTACCATTTCGTAAATCTTAATCACCTTCACATATTAAAACTAGGTGGGTTCAGTTGAGAATTTAATCCTAATGCATTTTGTATTAATTATATATCACTTTTTAAAATTTGTTTTGGGTTATTAATCATCAAATGTTAATTATTCTGTATTTTTACTGCATCTTTAATAGGCACTGTCTGTCAACCAGCCCTGATTAAAGTATGAAATAGCATTTTCAGGGCTAAACATTTTTCTTTTAGTAACATATAGTTACTCCTTATCAAGGCCCGAAGGCCAATCAACGATATGGGTTAATGGCTACCATGATGGTGGAAATTGGATAAGTTAATTTATTTTAGAACAGCTTATCAAGAAACTGTTTATGTTGTACTTGAAAACGGCCATATTATAGTCAGCTAGGGATTGTATTCCAAAGATGGACAGTTTTCGAAAAAAAAAAAAAAAAAAAAAAGCTTTGCTCATGAAATGTTTGCTTAGTTGTAGGCACAGCCAGAGTAAGAAAAACTGTGATACTAGTTGTAGCTAGTTGAGTGTTTGCTGTGAATAACTTACATGGGAGAACTATAGAGTTAAGCAAGCGCCATGAAAATAATGATAGAATAGAGAGAGGCTTGCAATGTCTCTTCTATGAGAAAGAAGTAGCAGAGAGAAGAAAAGATCAGCCACTAAATTTTGAAATCAGTCTTGTACCCTATTGAAGGGTGCTCTGAGCAGCTTCTCATCTGCTGTGGCAACAATACTCCATCTTAAGATGTATTTGGCTCTTATACAGATTGAGGATAGCGTTAGGAGTGAGATACCTACTGTAATGACATGCAACCATTTTTCTGACGACCTTGGCCATGGATTTGATGTATGTGTTCCCTTTCAGATCAAGAGTGAAGGCCAGTTCCAGAAGCTTGTCAAAGCATGGTGCTTCCCAATGACAGGAGCCATTCATTTGAATTGGGGCATGGTTGGGATCAGAGGCTTGGTGATGGAAAGGGAGAAGCGATGTGATCTGGGAGATCGTTGATGAAGATCAGGAAGAGAGTTGGGTCCCAGGATGCCAGTGTTGATACTATGAGTTTCTGATTTCTGCCCATCAACGATAACTCTGATAAACTTATCAGAGAGAAAGAATTTAATAATTAAGAGGACATTTTCAGATATTCTGGGACTGGAAAGCTTATGAAGTAGACCTTTATACCATACCTTATCAAAAGCCTTTGCTATGTCTACAGTAATTGCTTTAGAAACAAAACCCTTGTCAAGAGATTCACTAATCCTATATGATATTACAGTTAGCACATCAGCTGTAGATCTAGCAGGATGAAACATATTGCATGTCACTAAGTAGGTTGTTTTTGCTGAGGTTGTTGACTACATCTCTATTTATCACAGATTCTAGCAACTTGATCATGATGCACGGAAGGCTGACTGATCTGTACTGAAAGACCTATGTTTTAGGACTTTTTATATACTCCCTAGATCATAATATCTACGATTTGTGAAGGGACGCTGTATTTAGATTTATTTTGATTGACGTTAATAAAATTCACGCTATTCTTTCTTTTCGCATGTTTGTTCGGCTTTTTCGTATAAAAGAGAAACTAAATTGAAAGCGAAGGCAGCTTCCCAGCCCATTGTGCCGAGACGTCCAGAAAGCAATCAGCTTTGATCAATCTGGGGGAAACCCCTCATATCAGACAATTGCTATTCATTTGGACACTCCCTTTTTGTGGGGAGCTGGTTTTCCCCAACATCGTGGGGAAAGAAACAAATAAATGAAACCGCGGAAAGCTGAACTTGCCTCCAGCCAACGTTGGTTTCTGCAAGTCAACTTTTTGATTGACATCACTAAATTCAAACGCTTTTCACTTCCTATGGCTTTGTATCATTGTGGTAAAAGTTCATGTTTTGTTTCACTTCCTTTTCTGCCATCAGGTTCGAAACACTTTTTTTTTTTTCTTTTACACCTACAAACAGCCGGGTACCCCCGCTAATAATTTAATAAAGAAAAGATACTGTAAAAAAACTTAATAAGCACAAAATACCATTTTCCAATTGTCGGCTGTTGCAATTTCATTAACTAGGCATTTCAACATCTTCTGGTAGTTTACATAACCGACCAAAAATATGCCGACAATAATACAGTTCCTATTCTGCATAAGTACCAAAATATTACTGCAAAATATATTGCAGTTAATTGCCTGTTTAGACCATTTTTCATTTGTTTCCATACGAAAATACTTTTGTACATTATTTATGACTTTATCATCAGACGTCTCCAAGTTAAGGTTGAACTAATAGAGAAAAACAATTTTTTTTTTTTTCTTTTTTGTTTGGCAACTTTTGACAGTCAGAAAATTTGCAATTTTGTAAGGGTTGGAATTGAGATTTTTCAAATAAATTTTAGAAGCAAGGTCTTTTTTGTTTTTGCTTTTTTTTTTTTATAGCTGGTTCCCCACCTTTGTCTCGAACTGACTTTATTCTCCAAAAGTAATCTCTGATAGTCTAAATACACATCGATAGTGTTTATGATTATAATCTTACCTTGGCTGCTTTTCATATAGAAGAAAAAAAACTGATCTCTGTTTATAGACGAAGGTTCAGTGCAGAGTCGGGATTTGTCAAATTGTCTTATTTGCACTTAATCTTTCTGCACTTATTTGCTCTTTGTCCAATCATGTGTTTACTTTTGCTGGTTATGAGCTTATTACTCTTGGACAATGGCCAAGTATTTATGGCATTGGATTTGACTATGCGAATTACAACTTGTTGCTGAACTTTGATTACTTTCAATATGTACGAAACAATGCTAACATCTGACTTGCATGTATGAAAGAGTATTTCATTACTTTTGTATATGTTGGAATTTTTTTTAAGTGATTGATAATTTGGATTATACACATTAATATTCTCATTTTAATTTTATATTCAAAATGTTTCATCTGATCTAATCTCTGACCTTCTTCAGCCGAATGTTTTTGAAGTTGTAAACCTGTTTGGAATTGCAAACTGAACCTTTTATTTAATCCATTGGAATAGATTGTTTGTGTTTTGTCAGCCATGACCCTGTAGAAGTTTTAATTTTTATGTTAGTCTTAATTATCACCAGTAGTAAGGATTGAACCATCAACTTCCAAAATACTGTTATTTAGAACAGTTCATCAACCATTGCACCACGATGGATTAAATAAATTAAGAGAGTTTGATATAAATTTTCCATGTTTAAAAAGATGCAACTAAAATATGTTCAGAAGTTACATTGGTTGAAATGTGAAAATAATAACCAAAATGTGAATAATAGTCTGAATAATACAATAACTTGCAAAAATTAGTTGCATTTTGTTTGTGTTTAATTTATTAAACCTACGTTAAAAAAGTATAGATGTTTGATATGACTATCTTAAGTGATAAAGATCAAAGGTTTAGTGTTATTTTACTCGCGTTCACCCCTAACAAGGTACATCGCCACTTGGATGTAAGGGGTTACTATTTAGGACCATGCCTAGGAAAGATTAACAAGATGTTCGTTTATGTTACATTTAAACTTCTGCATATCAGTACACTCAGGGAAGCAGGTAGCAGGAGGGGAATTCCAAAGTCTCATAGTTTGAGGGAAGAAACTGAGTAGAAAGCTTTCTGGCATTTAGTGACCTCAGCAGTGAAGGAGTGTCATTTTGTTGCTAAGCATGTTTGTCAGTATTATGTATGTTGAGGGGGCACAAGTGCAACGAGTTCATCAGAGCACATTCTATTAAAATACTTGTAAAACAGGCACAGGGATGCAACCTGACGATATTCCAATTATAGTACTCAAAAAACTTCAACCAGAACTAGCACCCATACTTACAAAACTGTTTAAACGTTGTCTTAAGGAGAATTGCTTCCCATCACCCTGGAAAATCTCATCAGTATGCCCTGTATTTAAGAATTCAGGTGATCGTTCATCCCCCTCTCAGTACAGGCCAGTAAGTCTCCTGTGCGTCATGAGTAAGTTGCTGGAATCTGTGTTAAATAGAGAAGTAATCAACCATCTCAGCAAAAATAACCTTCTTAGTGACACACAATATGGTTTCCGTTCTGCTAGATCTACAGCAGATGTGCTTACAGTTATATCTCATAGGATTAGCGAATCTCTTGACAGAGGCAACCTTTCTAGGACAATTGCTCTTGACATATCAAAGGCCTTTGATAGGGTATGGCATAAAGGTTTACTTCACAAGATCTCCAGCTATGGTATTGCTGGAAATGTCTTAATTATTAATTCATTTCTCTCTGATAGGTTCATAAGAGTAGTAGTTGATGGGCAAAAATCAGAAGCTCACAGTATAAATGCTGGAGTCCCTCAGGGCTCCATCCTGGGCCCAACTCTTTTCCTGATCTACATTAATGATCTTCCAAATCACATCCTTACATCATTCGTAGACATTTTTGCTGATGACGCTACCATCTATGGTAGCACATCTAAGACAGTAAATGACCAAGTTCTCTCCGATTCTCTCTCCTCTGATCTTGATCACGTTGTACAATGGGGAAAGGAATGGCTGGTTACTTTTAATGCATCTAAAACCAAACTGGAAAAATGGTCAGATCCTTCTATTTAAATTCTATCGATCCAGTAGATATCTCACTGCTGATGCAATTCTCTATCTATATAAGAGCCAGATACGTCCAAGGATGGAATACTGTTGCCACATATGGGCAGGAGCTGCTAGAAAAGACTTGTCCTGCCTTGATAGGGTTCAAAATAGACTTCGTGGCCTGGTGGGAGATGTCCTTTTCTCTTCGCTGCAACCTCTATCTCACAGAAGAGATGTTGCGAGTTTGTCTCTGATGTATCGTTATTTTCATGGAAATTGTTCAACTGAGCTTCAATCTATAGTCCCCCCTCGCCAAACTTTCACAAGAAACACTAGACTAGCTGAAAACACTATCACTAATTCCCCCCACTCTTTATCTGTGCCTAAACCTAAACATAGATTCCATGATCAAAGCTTCTTTCTTAGAACTGCACGCCTGTGGAATTGTCTTCCGTTTTCCTGCTTTCCAGTTTTCTATAATATGGTTGTCTTCAAGTCCAACGTGAACAAGTTTCTGATGAGCCGTTCCACTTAAGTTAACAAATTTACCGAACTTCCATTACTATCGATTACTATATTGTCCTTTTGACTACTCTACACTCTTTAACCCTTATCCTTGAGTGGCCTATCGGCCTTGATAAGTGGTGTCGTCTATGTAAAAAAAACAAAAAAACAAAAAAAAACATTGTGCCGATGGGCAGGGGTTGAAGTTTAGTTGACAAAGTGGGACCTATAAAATTGAAGACTCTTTTTTGGACCCTATCCAAGAGGGAGCGACTAGTGGTAGATGAACCAGTCCAGATGTGCCAACAATGCTCCATGCATGGGTGAATAGTCGCTTTGTAGAAGTACAGAATACTCTTCAGTGTGAGTCATCTTCTAGCATGATAGAGGAAACCCACCTTCTCTGCAGCAGCCTTCGCAATGTCCTCAGTTCATGTTGCCTGTGAATGTTAAGCTGAGGAGCTTGAAGGAAGAATTCTCAGGTAGTGTTATTTGTCATGGATATCAGTGGTTGGAGAGGCGTCTTGTAATTGTTAAAGGTGAGCAGCTTAGTTTTACTAGCATTAAAATGTTACCATCCATTTATTGCCCCATTCCAGTACAGTCTGGAGATCACTTTCTAATGATTTTGCCATCGTTTTAGATTTGTGTACATTCATTCTTCCCTTATGCATGTTATAGTGTTGATCATAAGTAAATATATCCCTCTCTGATACAATATGATCAGGTAGGTCGTTAATGAATTTCAGGAGTAATAGTAAAATACTAGTCCAAGGATCGACACCTGAGGCACTCTCACATTAATGTTATGCTGCTTGGATGTACGTCCATCAATAACAACCTGGATAGTCTTATTGTCTAAGAAGGCTTTAGTACCATACCATTGAATTTTCATTATCAGCTCTTCATGCCAGACTTAGTCAAAAGCCTTGGATATATCAAGGCCTTATCCAGTGCATGGTATGTGTTTAGAAATGACTGTTAAAATATCTGCAATAGAATGACATGCCCTAAATCCATACTGTTCGTCAGAGAGAAGATTAGGTTTTGTAAAGTGGTGTACTAGTGCTTCATTGATTAAGGTTTCAAGGACTTTAGCAAAGACAGGAAGGAGACTGAGATGGTCCGTCCATTCACCAGAATTCTTGTATTATTACTACAGAGGTCATCTTCCAGCTATTAGAGGAGCAAGATTCAGCAAGGTATTTGTCATAGTTTTGAAAGTACAGGGGCTAGCTCAACTGAGCATGTTTTTAATTAGTATAGCAGGGATGAGATCAGGTCAACATGCCTTGGAGTTTTTTTCATGATGTCATGGACATGAGAAAAGGCGATTTTTTTTTTTTTTTTTTTTTTTTTTTTTTTTTTTTTTTTTTTAAAGATCAAGTGTGGCTTCAGTCTGCATAGGGAAATTTGGGAAGGAATTGTTTGTTGACTCTAAGCTGAAGTTGGAGGCGAATCGCTGGGCAAGCAGTTCCACCTTCTCGGTTGCCGTGCATGCAACCTTCTGGTTGTTGGATAATGGAGGAATTACTGATTGCCCTTTATTCACTACACTACTATAAATTTTCCAGAAATCACAAGTTCCTATTTTCTATGTGTTCCCTGGTTATTTCAGCATACCTTCTTTTGGCGGTGGCTATTTCTCTCTTACAATCTATAACATTTTTCATATTTGTATTTGACTTATGACATACAAACCAGTGGAATGCATACTGTCTTTGTGCAATGGCAGCTATACAATCTGTAGTGAAACATGGGGGTGAATGGAGCTTGCTATAATACTTCCATGTGGGAATATGTGCTTCAATGCCCGCTTTGCACCATTCAGTTGTCTCCTTGGCACATTGTTCAGCAGAAGATATTGGTCCATGGAGCATCTCTGGTGTGTTCTGATGGCTTCCCAGTTAACCCTTTTGTAGTAGTACCTTGCCGTTTTGAGCAATGGCTCCTCACCTTGGAGTGTGTGATGTTTACTGATCTACTTTATATGCAGTGTGTGTGTTCAGTAGAAATTAATTTTTCTTTATTTCTCCCCTTGCTTCCATTGTTTTTATTCTCTTTTTCTTTATTAACAAGAACAAAAATGTTATACTCTGAAATCTTGGTGTTTACCTTGTTAGAAGGCCAAAGATATTTTAAAAAATGCTAATTGGTAGTGTTCATCTGCTCAACTTTTTACTTACCATCACTCATTAAAAAGACAAAATAATTTGATTCAATAAAAAATTAACATCAATCATTAATAAAAACAGTGACACAAATTTTTTTTCTTTCAACTTTTTTTGATAATCTGGCGTTTTTAGAGTTTTAATGATCATCGTCGTCATTAGGTTTGCTTAATTTAAATCTAAGAAAATACTGCAATTTTACAAAAAAAAACAAAAAACATTTTTGGGTAACTTTCGAGATTTTTATCTAGGCTTTTTAACAAAAAAAAACTAAAAATGAGATTCTGTTTTTATTTTTTAGGTAATTGCATGTAAAAAGACTGAAAAATATCTGCAAAACAATAAAAAAATACCTTTTGTTATATTATCTTCTAAAACAAGCATTTAAATAAAATGCCTTGAAAGAGAAATTAATGATTATTTCTAAACGCTTTTTTTGCAATTAAAGATAAAGCTACATTACAATTTATGTTATATGTAACAACTATCAAAGATATGTTCCCTCTGATCGCATATAACTTGAAAATATTCGTCCCTGGATGGGCATAAGCAATATATATAGCATTTTCATATATACCAGAGATACATGTGTACTTTATCTATCCTGTAAATGATGAAAATTTATTTTTAACAGCTTAAATAAACATTTATTTAGTAGGAAATCTTATCTTATTTAAATTTTTGGTTGTGTATCGTATGGTTTTGGAGGTACTCCACTCTCTAAATGGTAAAATTTACAATAGCGTAATCTGCCAACATTAATCAGTATTGCCTAGAATATATATCCCATAATTCATAAGTTCATTAGTTTATCCTGCATATGCATATTATGGGCTTTTACATGTGTGCACTGGAGCAATTCAAATTTTATTACATAATATAAAGGAATATTTAATTTTCTCAATTAAAAAAAATATTTTGCCTATTTTGTGTTTTTTTTTTTTATGTTGGGAGAGAACCCCTTCCCTAAAGGTAAAGTTTACAAAATATAATGTGCCCATGTTACTTATTGTGTTGTCAAGAATATATATTCCATAATTCATACTGATTGGTTCATTAGTTTAGGAGTGAATTCTATACATACATACGTACATGTAGCATAAGCATAACACAAAAAATCAACTTATCAAAAACGATAATTCGCATATTAATTTCAAAACTAGTATGAATTCAACAGAATTTTTGTACATACCAAGTATACCAAAAGTCGCCATTCTGTATTTTTTAAAATCAAAAGCTTAAAAATTGAATAGATATAGTTTTCTATAAAGTTTTTTTAATTTGAGTGCTTCACAACCATTGTATAAAGTGCTCAATACATTTTTAGATAAAATATTTATCTCCACACGTTACTCTAGTTTCAAATACTATACATTTTTCAGAAGTGTTTTTAATGTTACTTTGTTATTCCGAAATGTATAATTATGAAACTGCAGTAAAGTGTTAACATAAGTCAGAATAATTATTTTTGATTTTATGTATACTAGCAGTGAGACCCAATGTTTTTTTTTTTTTTTTACATAGGCATCACCACATTATCAAGGCCCAGAGGCCACTCAAGGATAAGGGTTAAAGAGTGTACAGTAGAAATTGGACAATATAGTAATCATTAGTAATGAAAATTTGGTAAATTTGATAACTTATATGGAACGGCTAATCAAGAACTTATTTACTTTAGACTTGAACACAACCATATTGTAGTCAGCCGGAAAGCAGGAAAACGGAAGACAATTCCACAGGCGTGCAGTTCTAAGAAAGAAGCTTTGTTCATGGAATCTACGTTTAGGTTTAGGCACAGATAAAGAGTGGGGGGAATTAGTGATAGTGTTTACAGCTAGACGAGTGTTTCTTGTGAAAGTTTGGCGAGGGGGGACCATAGATTGAAGCTCAGTCGAACACTTTCCATGAAAATAACGATACATCAAACTCGCAACATCTCTTCTGTGAGATAGAGGTTGCAAGGAGGAGAAAAGGACATCTCCTACGAGGCTACGAAGTCTATTTTGAACTCTATCAAGGCAGGACAAGTTCTTTCTAGCAGCTCCTGCCCAGATGTGGCAACAGTATTCCATCCTTGGACGTACCTGGCTCTTATATAGATAGAGAATAGCATCAGCAGTGAGATATTTACCGGATCGATAGAAAGATCCCACCATTTTTCCAGTGGCCTTGGCAACAGATCCCGGGATTGATTGAGGATCCACTTCCAATACTTTTAATGTCATCAAAATCGGTGAAATCACCCCTTTTTCAATCAGATCAATTGATTGCTTACTCTAGTCTGGGTAGGGGGGGGGTCATGTGACTCCTCACAATGACTTAGTCCATAATACATTCTGCATTGCAGTGTAAAGAACGTACTGTGTATTTTATAAAATTATTTTTATATTAATGGCTTGAATTAATGTTTAAAAGTCATGTATCATGGTTCAGTTGTGCTCTAAACAGAAAAATTTATTTCAAACATGCCCCTGTCTTATCAAAATCGTGCTGCTGATTTTATATGCTGGGCCTTTCTGCTTGTGTGATGATAAAACTTCTCAAATGCACTTGTGATGTTAGGCTGTATAAGAGTGTTAACTTTGATTAAAATCAAATTGTTTCTACTTTAATCAGATTTTTTTGGATTATCAATTTTTTAATATTTATTGGAAGCATTCTGATACAAAACGTATCTAAGAACACTTCCAGACACAAAGTACATTTGTGTGAAATTAAAAAAAAAAAATCGGCCCAGCCATTTCAGAGTTTATAGGGAACTCTCTCACACGCATGCACACACACAAAGTACCTTTTATGTATAAGTAGATATATTGATATAGCTTTTAATCCTAAATGATTTGTTGGAAAATTCATTTACTTGTAAGTTAATTAATATCTTGTAATCACTGCATTAGTTTGCTTTCAAGGTTTTATGCCAGTACTAATATCATTTTAGGCATCATTACATTAAGTTTTTTACCATAAAAAAAACTTTGGGGGTTTTAGAAACAAAACAGTGCTTTATATCAATGCACCTCAATGTGTTGTTCAAACATCATATTCGGTTTAAGATTAGTTTTACATGTAGGCATGCATTGGATGGCTTAAAAAAATTAATTTTCAAATTAATCTGTATCTGGCCAGGTCTTTATTTATCACTCTTTCTTCCATGTTTTCTTTAGTCTTCCTACTTATATCTTTAATCTATTTTTTCAACATGGTTATACTACCAAAATCCACTTTTCTGCATGCACCACCCTATATTTTATAGATTTAATCTTTCACTGAGGTCGTTAAAACTAAGCCTGTCTTTAAGATACACATCTTTTGTATCATTTGCATATCATTTCTCTCGATGTAATGCATGTCTTTGACCCTCACTTGTCAGGTTTTATTTGAATATATCACACTGTACACATGTCTGATAGATTCTTCTCTTAATCGACATTAGTAATGCTTTGCTGGTTAGTAATTGCAGAATTTCCCTGAAGTTACTCCATCTATTTTTAATTCTTGCAACCACACTAGCACCTACTCAACCCTGTGCTCTAATGGAATAACCAAGGTAACAAAAATTCTCGACAATAATAAAAGTTTACAAGATTAATTTCTAATTCATTCATTTGATTAGATGTAAAATACATTTAAAGAAAATTGAGCGAAATGAAATTAACAGAATTTGAATAAATTTAATTTTCCTCATAGAAGTAGCTATGCCATATAGAAAACTTTGTTAGCTGCAATTTGCCTAGAACTGATGCACGCACACACACACACACACACACACACACACACACACACACACACAGATTGTGTACAAAGTACACATGTAGTACTTTCTCCACCCCTAGGTCTAGGGCTAGCAAGGAGTAACTTTTATTAACTGATCAGGAATGTTAATCTCTAAGGAACCAATCCATTTTTTTTTTTTTTTTAAATTGTTCTATACAACTTTCATAAACCATTGTTGATTAATTTTAATTTATTATGAATAACAATCTTTCAAGTAAATTTGTAGCCTTCATAATAAGTAGGATTTATTCTATTGACAGATTATTTCTTTATTAAAACAGACTTATATAATTTTCTGTACAGTGCGAGTGATATGTTTGCAAATTCCTAGGAAAAATAACATAGTTTTATCTTTTGAGATTTAAAAAAATAATGCAGTATTATTTTTGGAGATTTATTAAATTTGGGTCAGTTTATATTTATTTTGATTAAACTGATTACAGCCCTTAAGGCTATTTCAAAACTCTCGATGCCAGACACAGGTCTTTGTCATTATTTCCTCACTTAAATTCCCAGAGGAACTCGTGCTTTTGGCCTTTAGCTCATGCTTCATCTTTATATGAACAACTTTTTAATATGATCACTTGTTAATCTCAAACAAGGGTTTGTCTTTTATATGCATGTCTGTGGAGTGTAATGTTGACACACATGCTTTTGTTAGGTCATTGAAGTTAAGCAACATTGAACCTGGTCAGTACTAGATGAATGACCATTTGGGAATACCAGATACTGTATGTGGGGAAAATGGTGACACTTTCTTACAAAAAACTAATGTTGTCGTCTACCCTGACCGGCATATACATGTAACTTATGAATTTAACGTTTCTTAGAAACTTTCGAAAGAAGCTGGCTCAATCTACTCGGGTTGAATACTGCACCAGATACTATGTACCAAGCTGTGGAGTCCTTGTTTAGCAGTTATTCAGTTCTCCCACTCCTTTCACTAAAAATGATACATCATGAAAATGTTTAAAACAAAAATAGTATATAAAAAAAAACTTTTTATTAGTAAGTTATAGCCTGTTGACTTCAAATGAGTGCTTTATGCCAAAATTCTGTAGTAAATGTGTTGTGGTGACTAATCCCTATTAATTCCTATATGGCTCATTCCATGTCAAATCGTCAGAGGGTAAAACCATGTCCGACACGGGTTTTTTTCAAATTTGCTACACTTATAGATCTCCATGACAGGAATTTAATGGCACTTGTTAAACATCTCAAGGTCAAGGGGTTCCTGAGAAATGACCTTGACCTTTTACAAAAATGAATTTTTATGAAGAAGTGACCAACTTTAAAAGACGATATCTCTATTGTTTAAGTTGGCAAATCAAACTTTGCTTCTGACTAACCAATTTTCATTTGTTATTAATGTACAGTGTTCTTGGCATTATGATAACATATTTAATGACAGTTTACTTTACAAAATTAGTTGGTCTGGCTCAGACTTTTAAAATTTTTTAAAATAGTTAAACATTTAAAAATAACAAAGTCAGCAAAAGAGATAACTCATTTTAAATTGAATATAATAGGAGTTATCTACCTTTTTTAAGTTTAAAAATGTGCAAACAAATAACCAGAGTAAACTGATTCTGACAATGCCAGGGAGGTACAGTTAGGTGTATATATAATTGTTAAAACCAATCTAAAAAAAAAACTAAAATGAATTCCATCTGATATTTTTCATTTATTTGTTCTTTCGTTTCTATGTAAACCATCCTTTTTTGTCATTCAGTCACACTTGATTTTCTTTCAATAATACACTATCAAACGTTATGAGAATGGGTGTGTCAGCTTGATACATAGTATCTGGTGCAGTATTCAACCTCATTAGATTGAGCCAGTTTCTTTCGAAAGTTTCTAAGAAACGTTATAAGAATGCGTGTGTCAGTTGTGATAATAATTTCGGATAATGTGTTTAAAATGTGAGTTGATTTGAAGTTATTTAAAAAAAAAAAATTATTTGACTTTTCAAAATCAAGTAGGTATTCAAAACTAAATTTTTTTTTATTTTCATTATATAAAAAAAAAACAAAAAAAAAAACTTGTTTGCACATATACATTTGTAAAACCTAATGATATTAAATTTATTTTTCTAGCTAAATTAGCCACCGTGTTATGACCATTCAAAGTTTGTTGGTAACTAGGAAATTTGCTACATTGTATACTATTGATCTATAAGTCAATTTTCACAGCGTAATAAAAGTGAAGACTTTGAATAAGTGAACATTCTTATAATTGTAATGCCAACTCGTGGTAATCATAATGGAATTATTGGATCAAAGCAAACACCCAAAATCCTTTGAAAAAAAAGTGTAAAAATGGCACAAAGCACAATTTCAACTGCTAATATTGAATTTTCTTGATATGATTCATTACTCATTATGTAAAGTTTCTTTCTTTTTTTTCTAATAAACATTTTGATGTTATAGTCTAGATTTCAGTTTTATTGATAGTTTAAAAATATTTATTTTATCATTAGTAATAGCAATGGAAAATTAAGTTTAAAAATATTAAAAAAATCATTTTTGGAATTAAGTTCAGGTTTAAGAAAAATATCAAACCCCGACTTATTTTGATTTCAATCAACAGTCCAAACTTGATTTGAGCTTTTTAAAAAATTTTTTCATAATTTTAAGTATAACCTACTGAATTTTACTCGTATTATTTGCTTGTATTTTAACTGTTCAACCACACTTTTTGCAAGTGAAATTCGACATAACAAAACCGTTTAAAAGCGATCAGATGGTATGATTCAAAGAGGGGTTAGCATTGCCAGATTTGCTAACCCAAGAAATTCTGTATAATGGATATCCATTTTGCAATATCCTTAAATGAGACCTTTCAAGTGTTAGTGTACATATGTACAGAACTAAAAAAAAAAAAAAAAAAAAAAAAATTGGAATGAATAAATTGATTACAATGGCCAATAAAATTATGTAGCAGCATAGTTTATTGATAGTAGTATTATTACTGTAAACTCATAATTAGGAGCCAATCTTTTTTAATTGAAAAATTGTTAAATCTAAAGATTGTCCCTTTTTTATCTCATCACTGATGGGACACTTGCACAATGTTACATTAATAAGGTATATTTTGTCAACAATCCTTCCTTTATGTACATTTCATTATAAGTGATGGATAAGGATTAACTCCAATATCGTCTCACAGGTTTTTTATGTTTGCACAAATGAGACCTTGTTAGAATGAATTCCATGTAAGAACTGATCGATAGTATTTTTTCCCTCCCCCTAATGTTTTCTGCTGGCACATTAGCCATTATCAAGGATTAATATGTTTAGCAACCAATTCTGTTATTGACTATATTCATTTGTTTAATTTCCAAACATAGCCTGTATGTTTGGGTCATGTTAGAAAGAGATGTAGTTATTTTCTCCTAATCAGTAAGACTTCATAAATTTGAAGTTTGCTTTTGCCTCCACATTTATGTACAGTATTCATATTGTTTATTAGAATGTTCCTTATTTAAGGTGAGAGGAGTTTTGTATGTGCTTTGTAATGGCACTATTTACTCTTAGATATTTCCTGAGTCTACAGAACAAGGTAATCATGGTGTGACTAATGTAGCTATTAACCGATTTATTGGAAATATTTCTCCAGAAGCCATTAGTACTAACTGTCCCTTCCCGTTGTTACCCAGGTGCAGAAATTTACAAATATTAAAAGTAGTGATGGGACGATTCCAGTATTTTTCCTGATTGCGATACAATTACAGATTCCGTACAAAATTTCTGATTCCGATTCTTTATAAATCTCTAAATATTTTACTATAAAGTTATTTTGTCCTGATTACTGTAAAAACACATCTTAAATATGCATGTATTTTCTCAAACGTAAAAACACACGTGTGAGGGTGTGATCTAGAGATTTTGGACTTACTGGAAGTTTAAATGAATAAATATTTATTTTATTACTACAAGCAATGGAAGACGTTTTATAAAAACAAAATCAAATAAAAAAGAATTATAGAAATCAGTTTTGGCATTGGAAAATAGACTGAAATTTTTCCGATACCGATTCCGATACCCCAAAAACTCTGATTTTTCCGATTCTCGATTCTGATTAATCATCCCAACATTAGTTCAAAGACAAAAAAAGAATTCTGTGTTTTTTTTGTCTGTTATTTAAAGTAAGCTTATTTGTTTTCTTGAATATAATTTTATTTTATATTTTTTAGTACAAATTTAAATTCATTTAGTATCATATTATTCAATTATTAATTGTTATGAAATTATAATTATTTCTAGTTAAGCTAAAGTTATTTTAATCATGGCTAGATTGTGAATTGAAATAGCTGATTTGGTTAAGAACAATTAGCAACTTTTCATGAGCTGTACGATGTCAAATGTATATGATTGGATCAAATGTATCTGTTCTATTCCTCAGTTCTAGTATAAGTTCTTTTATTTATTAGTCCCAATCCAGAGAGCCGTTTTAATGTGGTCTCCTCAACTAATAAGCCAATATTAAGGTAGTGGATATGTGTATGAAAAAAAAACCTGGAACTGCTTTGGTTTTAGTATTTTACACTTTTACCTTCTATTATGATATCCAAGCATTTAAGAAATAGTTTAATATTTGTTCTAAACAAATGTAATTGTTTATCTGAAAGCTAACAAAGATGGAGCGATGTAGATTTCCTTAAATTAATGACCTAAACACCTGCAACTGTTTAGGTCAATATATTGTCTCCATAGTAACTTTTCTAGCTAGAGTAAGTATCTTGTGAAAGAAATTTAATCAAAATGCATTTTTTCTTGTAAAAAAAAAAAAAAAAAAAAACTTTCTGCAAGTAAAGTAAAAAAAAAAAAAAATTGGCTCATCAGAATCAAATATTTGTTGTCAAATTAAGAACTATCTATGACAAACTTGGAGAAATAGACCGCTTCACTTTATTATATAGAAGATACATGGAGTGTTCTGTAATTGAATGTCGTATGATTAGAATATAGAAAGGATTTTAAAAAAGTGTTTTGATACAAGTCTATTTTAGTTGATGTAGATCCTCCCTTTATTGATGCTGACATGGTAGCCATCATTGAATGGATATGCCAAAGTGGCCATTGCCATCATAGTCCAAGTCAACAATGTTATATACTTTCGGTTAGAATTCTTAAAACACACACACACACACACACACACACTTTTATTTGCACATCTAAGTCAGCCACATTTTATTTCCTTTGTGGGACTTGTGTTTCGATGTTGTCTGGGAAAATTGAGGTACTCAAGAAACTCTTATTTTCAACTCTGAATCTCATATTACTATTTTTATTATGTATAAGTATCAATTTTCCACTTGTAAAAGGAGTATAAAAATCGAGCTTACTTTATCTGAGATAAAGTACAATTTAAGGTGTGTAGTGTACTGAATTACTGACCATTTTAATTGAAAAATAATAATTGCAATAGTATGGTGCATAAGAAAAATGAAGATACACACTCCAGTAATTGAAAAACTCCAAAATCTTAATGAAAATAGCATAAAAAAACACAAATATTCAATCTTGACAGAACAATTTTGCTTAATAGCTATCAAGTACAAAAGTAGAAACGGTGAGTTTACTATATATATATTGGATTGTTACTAGCATGACTACCTGGTGTTGTCTGGGGAGATGGACAACAAAATACAAGAGTTAGAAAGTGTGTAATATCCTTTTTAAAACTAACCTTACTCTCTTTCTTTCCCTTTTTTCGTTTATTAAAACATATTATCAAATCATTATCAACTGTCAGGAAAGACGGTACCATTTCATAACAAAGATTGATAGAAAAGAAATTGCTGTTCATGTTGACATAATATGGTGACTTATTTTGTTCCTGTTGATTCCTAAAAGGATGTATATTACCAAAAAAAAAAAAAAAAGTGTCCATATTCTGTCCGATTTGATGCTGTAAAATAATATTGGTTTTATGGGGTTGTCTTTTGTAGTTCCTGACTTTGAGGTAGACACACATATAAACAGACAATTACCCTTTTCTACCGTAGATTACTATCCTGATCAGATACAAATCTATCTACTATATTAATAAAGTTGTTTTCCCTCTCTCCAGTCAGACATCATAGGACTATGAAGTTTAGGTGCTACATATATGGCCATGCTTGCTGCCAATACCTGATGAATGTTTCTGGAAATTATCAGTCGTTTTCATAAATAATAAAATAATTGAGCTTTTTGTGTCTGTCTGTTAGTTACTTAGTTACTCCTAAATTGCTTGATAGAATTGCACTGAATTTGGCATAAGCATCCTTGAGATGTAGAGTATGTCATAGGAAGAGGAAAATGTTAATACTAAAAATGATACACTTGTAGGATCAAAAACTATCAAGCTGAATGCCACCAAATGTGGTATGAAGTATCTATAGAATACTAGATGTTTCATAACGCATCAGCAGTACCACCTCCTCTTCCTCTAAAATTGATCCTGAGAATAAACACTGAGATCATTAAAACGTATCTGGCATAATTGCACTAAATTTAGTATAAAGAGCTCTTGGGATACTGGGTGTGCCTACAAGAATATCGAAATCAACTTCTTGATCTTTCTTTCTCATTAAATCCATTGCTCTTTCTGTTTTTGTCATATATGGGCTGGTGAGTCTGTGTCTCATTTGAAGGTTCTTGATAAATTGTAGAAATGTATCTGTAATCTGATTGGTCCCCACCATTTCTTCTCTATACCCTTGTTCTAACAGACATGATGTTGCTAGTCTGTCTTTTCTATAAATAATATTATGGAATGTGTTCTTCAGAATTATCTGATCTATTCCCTGCTTCCTTTGTTTCAGCTTGTTTGAGTTGTTGGTTTAGTGGTCTCCATCAATTTGCTGTTTTGATACCTCATTGTTATACAGCCTTCTATTCCAGTAGCTTTTTTTCTAAGAACTGCTACTTTGTGAAACTCTCTTCCTATGGATTGTTTTCCTCCTACCTATAGTCTTGATCTTTTCAATACGAAGGCCAGTAGGCATCTCCTGTCTTTTGACGATTATCTTGTTCTTAGTAGCTTCTTACATCATGCCTTGCCTGGAGCGATTTTCATTAAAAAAAAAATTTCTAATTTATTGAAATTAGAGATATAATAGCATAAAAGAAAACGAAATTGTAAAAACCCTATTTCTAAAATTAAATCCACCAAAATGCATTTTTTTTTTGTTAACAAGATATTTAATATTTTGTTTTGAAAAAAAAGAACTATTTTGTAACTTTTCGAAATTTGAAAAGAATTTGGAAACCTTCAAACTGTCAAATAGAAAGTAAACTCTTAGCTAATGTAATGGTTTACTTCTGCTTGTGCAGCTGCCATTTGTCAAAGGCAGCATGCGTTCCGCAGATTCAACCGACATAAGTCCAGCTCAAATAAACAGAAGTTTATAGAAGCTAGAAATAATTGTAAGAGAGTGATAGACACAGCTAAGTCAGATTACTCTGAAACCACCAGAAAGCGCATCGAAGCACAGAAATTAGGAACCCGGGATTTTTGGAAAATCTACAACAGCGTAGTTAATAATGGACAGTCAATTATTCCCCCACTAACAAACAATCATGAGGTTGCTTGCACGGCAACTGACAAGGCTAATCTGCTTGCCAGTCGGTTTGCCTCAAACTCCACACTGAACTCGGTACACCACTCACTCCCTGATTTTCCTCTGCGAACAGACGCCACACTTGACGACTTGAAAATCACCCCTTCTCAGGTACATGCTATTATAAAAAACCTAGACACCTCTAAAGCATGTGGACCAGATCTCATCCCGGCTGTGCTATTAAAAAAATGCTCTGCCGAGGTTGCTCCAGTTCTGTCCAAACTTTACAATAAATGCCTTAACGAATCTTGTTTTCCCGACTGCTGGAAAACCGCCTCTGTGGTACCAGTCTTCAAGAATTCTGGTGAAAGAACTGACCCACTAAATTATCGCCCCATTAGCCTCCTCCCGCTTTTCGCCAAAATATTTGAGTCCTTAGTTAATAAAGCCCTAGTCCAGCACCTAACAGCTGCTAAACTCTTGACTGACAAACAATATGGATTCAGGCAAGCCCGTTCAACAGCAGATATCTTAACTGTAGTTTCTGAACGTATATACCGTTCATTGGATAAAACAGGGGAGGGTAGAGCGGTGGCCCTTGATATATCTAAGGCTTTTGACAGGGTATGGCACGATGGTCTTCTAAGGAAAATTAGATCATATGGAATCACTGGAAGAATTCATAACGTAATTAAATCCTTCTTAAGTAATAGAAAAATCAAAGTTGTCCTCGACGGACGTACATCCAAACAATATGACATAAATGCGGGAGTGCCTCAGGGGTCTATCCTTGGACCTCTATTGTTCCTGATATTCATAAACGACCTCCCTGATAATATTGTTTCGGAGATGGGTATATTTGCCGATGACACCACTCTCTATAACAGATATGAGGGGAAAACAAATGAACACATATCCAAGAAAATGGCAGAAACACTAGAGGATGACCTCCAATCCGTAGTGGAATGGGGACAAAAATGGTTGGTCTCATTCAATGCTGCTAAGACTAAGCTTGTTTCCTTCAATAACTACAAGAAACCTTCTCTCCCACCAATAGCAATGGCCAAGAACACATTGCCTGAAAGTACTTCTTTTAAACTCCTCGGCCTAACGTTTACAGGGAATATGAACTGGAATAGATACATTGAGAGCATTGCCAAGGCTGCTGCAAGGAAGGTTGGCTCCCTCTACCGTGCTAGAAAACTACTTACGCCTGCCAGTATCCTATACCTCTATAAGGCAACCATTCGCCCATGTATGGAGTACTGTTGTCACATCTGGGCTGGTGCATCTGCTGCTTGTCTCTCGCTCCTGGACAGGGTTCAAAAAAGAGTCGCAAACCTGATAGGTCCTGAACTGTCATCTGGGCTTCAGCCTCTGTCCCATCGACGAGATGTTGCATCCCTCTGCCTGTTCTACAAATACTTTAATGGTGAATGCTCTGACGAACTGCAAACACTTGTACCTCCCCGACGTAACTACCCCCGACAAACCCGACAAGCTACTAAGTCTCATCCCTTTACAGTGGAGATCCCTAGGTGCAAGAAAGCCTTTTACTCCAATAGTTTCTTCCCCAGAACTGCGGGTCTTTGGAACTCCCTTCCGGGATTCTGCTTTCCCAACTGCAATGATATGCAGAAGTTCAAGTGTAATGTTAACAAACATCTTTCTACTCTTCTCCCTTCATAATGACCCCGCTAATTAATTCCCTAATAGTAGCCCCCTGCTTCAAAGTGGCACTGTGCCTTGTTTGGGGTGAAAATTGAATAAAAAAAAAAAAAAAAAAAAAAAAAAATGTTCATGCACTAAAAGATCAAAAGTTTTGAAGCTATTGAAATTCAATAATCTTAAAACAATATAACAAAATTGATTTCGTTTTCTAACAATTTGGTTCAGTTGATAATTTAATGAACAAACCATGCCATAATAATTAAATTTAACTTTCAAATGACTATATAAAAATAAAACTGATAAAAGATAACTCACCGCATTATTAAAAATAAATAAATTAGAAAATAAAAGTAAACACCCTTGAGCAACACAGAATAAGTACAGCTCGTTCATAAATAAAACCTTGAATTCACAGTCTTGAAAAATATGCCCATCCTCTTTAAAAATTATAAATAATATTTAGTCAATCTGTTAATTTGACTCCATGGCTGTTTATTTATTTATTTTAAAGTATTTTGATAAAAAAAATTTATATAATTTATTCTCACATTCATAATGTTAACAATTTTATGAACAGTACATTTTTCTTTGTAATAATTATTAAATATAAATAATTTTTTTTCTTGGTCATTAGTGATTGCAAGCCTCTACTAGTATCTGCCGGGTAGAATTTTTTTCTTTCTTGTTTTTGGTCCAGTGCTCTCCTAATTTTATTTATGAGATGAAACCATAAACCAAACTTTTCGGCATGTTTCATTACCTTGTGTAATTGCATGGCCGGCCATTCGGTCAGTGTAAGGAGATCCAAGTAATTTTTGAACTACACGTTTTATTTTTGCTGTTACAATTAGATCATATTTGATAGAGGAAAATAAGTTTGTTTGCTGCACTAAAGGCCATAAGCAACATGTAGGGGGAGAAGATCTTTTAAATTCCTGGACATATAACTTTGGTTTTGATTTATTCTAGACGGACAGATTTTAGTCTCACTCTAGCATAGAGTTGTCAAAGTGAGTGTTATTAATCAATCGGGTTTATTGGCTCAAAATAGCAAAATGCAGTTATCTATGCAAAAAGATAGAAGATATTGTATCTATATATTGTCTGAATGTATATCTAAGGCGACTTTCAACCTGGGTATTGTTGGCATCATCACAATCTTCTCTGGCAAACTTTTCCAAAGAGCAGAAATATGGACCAAAAATGGACCCATTTCTGATGTTGAGTCAAAACCAATGATACATCTTCTACGTGTGATGCGAAGACTGTTACTAAACGTTAGGGTGAAAAAATCTAAAGGTAGATTTACATTTCTGTTGATCATACTATATACCTGAATTACCTCCCTTCTCTTCTCACATCCTTCGCTTCTCAAGTGAAAACAGATTTTAGCCTTTCTTGAAGCCATTCCTTAGGTAAGCATGGAGATTCCTATTACCATCTTGGTTGCCAACCATTGAACTCTCTCCAAGTGTACAATATGTTTTTGAAGATAGATTCGTTGCTTGGATAGCATGCTCAAGAATGAGTCACTCACCAGGATTATGTATAGAGGACAGAAAATGTAAAGATTCTCTCTAGTTTTGCTCCTCAACTTGATAGTCATGTGTTTGTGTGAAGTATAATAATATATCTGTACCTTCATTAGTTCTGCTGTTGTCTTTAAGGTCCGATTCGTTTTATTTATTTAAAGGATATTTAGCTGGTAATTATTTTGTAGTAAGAAAGATTATTTTTGTAAAAGATTAAAATTGTTTCAATTTATTTAATGAAACATTAAAACAAAAGTTTTATTTATTTAAAAAATATTTAGCAGACAATTATTTTATAGTATGTAAGGAACCATGGAAGTTACGTGGGTATTCTAGTTGTTCTAGTAATAATAATAATAATATTAATAGTAGTATTAGTGTGGTCTAGTGTGCCATGGAAGTAACTTTGTGTCATATCCTAGCACTAAATGTATTCTGATTTCTCTGTCAATCGGTCTACGTCCACACTGTTTAAAAGATTGAATATTTATTGGAACACAAGTTTATAGCAGTAATAAAAGCAAAAAATTATGTTGATCTTGTTAGAGAGCAAAGACAAGTTGACAAATTTGACTGGTGTTAAACCATTAAAATTGATTTTGTTTTGTTAGCCACATTTTCTGCATTTTTATGATTGGTCAGGCAATGAAAACCTTTGTTTTACTAAAAAAAAAAATGTGAATTTTTAACTCTGATCCACAATATGTAGACTGGAACCTTATTTAACAAATATCACACTTGTTTGCAAGCACACTCTCACGACCTTTTTAGTTTTGTAAACATAATTTTCTTAATTAATTTGACCTGAAAATTAGCTCCTTTAAAAAAAAAAGTGGTGTTTATTACTTAATGAAAAATAAAGCTTTCACACATGTATATGTGAATCTTTTGTGATTCCTTAATTACTTCAAATTCTGTCTTGTAATTATGAACAGTCTTTCGCATATGATGTTTGGGATTTTTACCTATTTGTAAAATCTCATCCACTTACAAAAAGGTTATTAATTCCCAGCTTAAGATATCAACCAGAATATTTTTTATGTTTTCATTCAATATGAATAATCCAGATAATACATTTCTATTAGTTTGCATCTAAAATTTTTACTCGCAAGCAATTGCCGTAACAATGATCATATCTGGAGGAGGAGGGGGGGGGTTTATAAAATTTCAGATGATACTACTTTCCCATAACTTATTTACTGGTATCATATTTTTACATTTTTTAAAAACTTTTTAACTTTTTGTATTTTGCCTAATTTGGAATGTTTTCAAGCATTTTCACTGACAACAATTGAAAAAATAAAATAAAGAATTCATATAAATTGTGAAAATATTTAAAAGATTGAATAACTTTTCCTCAAAAGATTTTTCTGCTAAAACAATGCAACAGTTCATCTATTTTTTTTAAATATTCACTAATAACTGTACGTAAAATACGTTGTTTAACTTTAAAAAATTTATCAAATATTTTATTTATATGCTTTATGTTTAAAAAAACAAAAACGATCAGCACAACTTGTCAGGAATGTACATTTTGAATTTACATTTGTTTATGGACTTAAAGCATTTAACAAATTTTCCCATTATTAATAAAAATGTGAAAGATGTTTGCAGACATTTTTTAAATAAAAATGTTTCAATATGTATTATGTATACATATATCAAAACTGCTTTTTTTTTTTAATGTCCTTGTTTGCGTAAGTAATATTAAATATGCAATTTATTTAATCCTCATGGCTAAATATAAATAAAGAATATCACAAAGTGAAAAATGAGAAACATACAGGATTCAAACCCATGTTTTCATTTTGTGGTATATTTTGCTTATATTTAACCCTGTAGATTGTGTTTAGTAATATTACCTGCAAAAATAAAAGTATCAACAAACAAAAAAATTGTCTATAATTTTTTTGTGACCGAACAATATTTTTAAGGAATTAATTCCTATTTCAGTCATGTAAAATCTTTAGAATTGACAACAAAATCTACACTTGAGTCAAATTAGTTTGTGTTCTTTCTTTCTCCCATGATAAAACGTTAGCTTTTTCAACTAAACAGTAGTCCTTTTCTTTTTTCTTTCTCAGCTGACAAACTCATAAACGAGCAAGGCTATGTCCAAAAACAAGATAACACTTGAACAAAAACTGCCTCTTTATGCCCCACCTTGGACTCCCAACAGCACTTTGTGTACTTGTATTATTCTTGTATCAGAAAGGCTCCAAGTTTGTACGTCTGTGCCTCTTTACAGCAGGCACATACCAACCGTGGGCGCTTATCACCACACTATCACCACACAAACAAAACAAAAAAGCAGTTTTATGCATAACATGTTAACAGAAATGCATGTATAATATTATAGCATTAGCAATATACAAAAATGTTTTCTGACTAGTTTTCTTTATACTACGAGAGTTCTAATCAGATCCTCTTTGAATCAAATTTTAAATTACTTGAGGCCTTAAAAGGTTACTTCACAAATTTGCTAACATTAGAATACCTGGTAATGCCTTCTCAACCATCAAATCCTTTCTCTCTGAAAAATCTATAAAAATAATTGATGATAGGCAGAAGTACTGAAGCATATAGTATCAGTGCTGTTGTGCCTCAAGGATCTATTCTGATTTTCATAAATTATCTTACAAATCATCCCGAGATTGTTAATATGCATATGACTCGACTGTTTATGGCAACACCTCGAAGAGCACTTGACTCCAGATACGATCCTCTATACAATAGTGTTGGGACAATTAATCGGAATCATAACTTTTGAAGATGTCTAGATTAGAAATATTTGTAACTATTAAAAACTATTCTTTTAATTGTTTTTGTCTTTTTTAACTGATTTTTACTTTGCTGGTACTAATGATAAAATGATAAATATTGATTGATTTTAAACTACCAGTAAAACTAAAATTTATAAATCGACCTCCAAAAGTGTATTATTATGTTTGCTAAATTTATCTGACTTTGTTTGTATAAGGAACGGTCTCTACCAAACTATTCTGTCAATTTTTGATCTACAGATTTGAAACTTGATATATAGGGGATTTAGACCTGTGGAAAAAATTTGATTTGGGGTTTAGCTGGTAAAAATAGCTGTTAAGGTATCCAAATTAAAAGAAAAAGTCAAAAATTGGCAAGCATAAGTCGAATAAATGTGTTATTTCTGTTATATGTTATATATACACGTGTGTGTGTATATATATATATATATATATATATATATATATATATATATATATATATATACACACACGTTTATTTCTTTTAATAACTTATTTTTTAAGCTTTTATACAGGGTGTCCAAAGTCTGGCTACATTTGTGAAAGCATCCTGTAGATTATGTAACCAGACTTTGTGGGCACCCTGTGTATATATATATATAATATATATATATATATATATATATATATATATATATATACACACACACACAGGGTGCCCACAAAGTCTGGCTACATAATGTAGCTAGACTTTGTGGACACCCTGTATGTGTATGGATATATAACACATGGGAATAAATAAGGCTGGAGATCTATATTTAGATTCCAGCTGATGGCAGCCAAGTCATATTTTTTAGAAATTGAAATCCCTATTATATATTGGGCACAATATATAATAGAGTATTGGCTCTCTAATAATAAATATGAAATCTGCATGAATTAAAATATATCATATTAAGCAAATTTTATGACTGAGCAATGCCGGCAGCCTGCTAGTATATGTATATATTCCAAAACCAGAAAATGTATTCAATGATCTCATATTTTATTCACATGAAGGACGTCTTACGTGTGTTTTGTTGAATAGCAGAAGCCCACTAAGAAACTTATCAGAGACAAAATAGAGAGAGAAGGTGGATAAGAGATTAACAATTGTGAAATTATAAATCTGGTTCATAGGGAGAAACATAACAAAATCAAATTATGTGTACGATCGTTTCGGAAACGATATCCATTTATTCACTTAATATTTACAAATAAAATATCAAGAAATATTTTTAGATATCGTCTCCTCGTCAGCCCCCCCCCCATTTCTGCTGACGATGAGATGATAAAGTATCAGAGTAAAATTCTCTAAAGAAAATTACATTTTGAGAATATTTTTTTAATTGATGTCTAATATAGAGAACTTGATAAATTTGTCTCTGGTGTCTATTCAAATTTCATGCAAGTATTTGAATTTTCTGTATGGAGGAGGTGATGTTATAAATATGCATATGTATGTGTTGACAGCATAAGCTGCATCCGCTTATTGTGCTAATTCAAAGTCGTTGCTCGATTTCAACCCCGATCGCAGTGTCAATGTGATCTCAATGCTGTAACAAGAATTCTCTCTCCAAATAAAATCATAATTCCTGTTTAAAACTAGTAACAATTTCTATGGAGTTTATAATAATGCTAGTTTTCTATGACTGAACAACAGACTTACAAATGAGGATTTTTATCTGACTAAATGAAGATATAAGTTCAACCAAACACAGATTGCGACATTGAAAACCAACTATTTGTGAGAAACCTAGATTACCAACTAACTGTCCCATCTGCTGGAATATATATAGATAGATTATTGTTTTTTTTTTTTTTTTTTTTCTTTAAACTCTTTTTCACCTTAAACAAGGCATATTGCCACTTGGACATAAGGGTCTACTATTTGGAATCATGTCTAATAGGAGAGCCTGTGGGGAGTCGAGCAACGAGATGTCTGTTCACAGTACATTTAAACTTCTGCAAGTTAGTACAGTTGGGGAAGCAGAAAGCAGGGAAGGTATTCAAAAGTCTCTTAGTCCAAAGGAAGAAACAATTAAAGTAGGTTTTCCTGCATCTAGGAAGTGAAGGGGTGGGATCTTGCTCCTTGTCGGATAATAGTGACTGTACAAACACCGACTTGAAAATGTGAATCTGCTTCAAGTCTATTGACATAAAAAAATCTAATGCCTGGGGTATCTCATCTTTAACTGTTTGTTATTTAAAAAAAAAAACAACTGAAGTAGTTCATAACCACCACAGGAAACCTTGTATCTGTAGAACCGTTACTTTTTTAGACTTCATCTCTCAGCATGAACTTGATTATATGACCTCTTTTCTCTTGATTAAATATTTCTCGCTATCAACCAGTCTGTTATTCACATGCATTGCATACATGCAACTCACTAGTGTATGTTTAAAAGGTTATGCACACTTAAAGCCCTTTTAAAATATTCAGATATTTGGGAATATTTCTTCCTTTATCTTTGCATATGATTCAAAGTCAGATATATTTGAAATTTCAAAGAGGAAAGAAGTTGTGTAACTTTAATAACTGCATCATAACGATCAAAATTTATAAAAACTCAGACTAAAACATGTCCTATAATGTTGTGGTTATATATATATACACACATATATATATATGTGTGTGTGTGTCGCTGATTGTGGGGGAGATATCAACTTAATAACAATTCTTGGCTAATATTAGGCTGGTGCAAAAATAATGCTTATATATATATATATATATATATATAGATTGCCACATCTAATTTACACGGATTTTTACTACAGAATGTGTAACAAGTCTCGATTCATATGGAAAAGTCGGTATTATGACAAAATAGTTAAAATATTATTGGTTACGTAATATATTATGCACACGCACATTTATAGATTCTGCTCAGAATGAGAAGGACTTTGGGATTTTTTCCTTTTTCACTCGCATGTGGTCTGTAACCGTTTTCTTCTACATTTTTTCCTACGAAAATAGGGACGAAACGTTGATTACTATTTTATTAATTCTCGGTTTTCCTTCTCAAATAGTATAACGTCAACCATCGTTTATATTTTTTTCTTTTTACTCATAATATGATATATTTATTGCATACGCTGTTCAAACTTGCAACAGCATAAAAATAGAACATGTTATGCCATCAGGTTAAGTAGCGATAATTACATAAGCGTTGCATGGAGTATGTAAAATTAATGTACATACTGCACACTGCCCATAAACATAAGCGCATGCTTGATGCTTTCCTCTTTCACTCTTTTCATTGACGCACATAATTCGGCTTAACTTTGTAGCATTCTACAATCTCTGTGCTTCTCATCATATAGTAGTCATGTCGGTGGGATTATGAATTCATCAATTGCAACACCATACAGGGTTGTATCTCCTCCCTTCTCTAAAATGGGGCCATCTGTAAGCCATTATTAGTGACCTATGATACTTTAGGACGAGGTCCTGGTGTCTGAGCAGTTCATAGCCTGATGACTTGCAACAATCCACTTCGGGTCTTACTTCAGGTAGATAAGATGGTAGAGAGGCCTGATCTGATCAATTTGTTGGTTACGTCATGCCCTAATATAAGTTCATCTCTAACCGTATTGTTCAGTCTTGTACTTCTAAAAATCCAAAACTTTATTTTCATCCCAAATAGATACTGGAAGGCGATGGCAAAGGGTCAATCATGTTTTTTAAAAGTGATGTTCTCGCTGTAAAATTTCCTTCTAGGAGTAACGGATGGTTGAACCAAATTATTCTATGAGTATAAAATAATTATCATACACATGGGATATCATTTGACAACTTTATTTGGTATTAAATATCTCCTAGATGGTTGATGAGAGAACTTGAATACCTACTAGACACTATCCTTGAATGTCTAAGGTGTCTCTGTACTGGAGTTTGACATGCGGATATTTTTTTCTTTAACTTTTTTCCTGACTAAATATTCAAAATCACATGGTATTCATGGCCCATATAAGATCTCCTCGGTATGGCTAACTATACTATTTTTTTATGAGGAATGGTGCACCTTCTCAAGTAAAAGCACAAAGCTGGATACTCCACCAGACAAAGGGAATTCTTGTCCTGAAATCCAGTAAGATCAAGAGACCATGAGAAAATTATACAATAACTTAAATGGTCAATTGAGCAGAGGAAAAATTATATTCCCAACTTCTTTACTAACTCAGTGTTTTAGAGGTAAAGGAGAACTTACTTGAATATCTACGTATCTCCTCTAGAGATTAAGTGTTAGCCCCAGGAAAGAAGGTTTCTTGATTTCTGAAAATTTCAACTGAAGTAAAATGAAATAACAAAAGTTGAGATATAGTTAAAAAAAATTTTCTTTGACAAGAGTTACTGTTTCTCAAGGCCTAGAAGCTAATCGAGGATAAGGGTTAATGAGAGAACACTGTGATAATTGTTAATGGTGGAAATTGGTTAATTTATTATTTATGAGAGCAGCTCAACAAGAACTTGTTTACATTTGACTTGAAAATGACCATATTGTAGTCAGCTGGGAAACCTCCCCATGGTTAACAAGCCAAACTAAACAAGTCTGAGATGTAGTGAAGTCGTTTTAGTTATTTTTTTATTTTTATTTGATTCCACATTTTTTTAAACTTCTACAGAAAATATTTAATATTCTTAAATAAAAAATGAGTTATTCCCCTTTTAATGATTCTGATTTTTCAATCATAATTGAAGTTTCCATTTTACTAGTTGTCTGGTCAAAATTGCAAATGTAAAAAATAAAATCTGGTGAAACGGTAGCACTCCTATGCCGATCTTTCAAAGAAAGCATTTGGATGTGATGCTCAGTCACTGTTCTGAGTGAACCTTGCTCTTTTAAAATGCTGGATGATCTTAGCCACTGTGCTGCAGCTCATTTTCAAGGTGTTAGCAATCTTCTTGTACCCTTGGCCGTTTTATAAGATCCTTCGAGAGTTCTTTGCCATGTGGTGCTATGTTGGAACTTTTATTGACTGGTAAGAGAGTGTGAGAGCTGCACTACAAACTGAATACACCTGCTCCCTATGAACACATGGCATAGTTACTGAGTTACATGACATTTTAGAGGGGGAAAAAAGCAGTACTCAATTTAGACATTTGAGGATGTACTCACTTTTTAGGAGTGTAGTTTGTTAGGGATGTACTCACTTTTGTTGCCAAAGATTTAGCTTTTAATGGTTATATTTTGGGTTATTTTGAGGAGAAAATAAATTAACTCTGTTATATATGCTGCAGACATACTACTTTTGATTGTGTCAAAAAAAATCATTTTTTTTAGCGTTGTCCCATGAAGAGATACAAGCAGCGTGCAATATAATGCCCCTGACCACTTTCAGTTATCTGATCTAGCTGAAATTTGGATGTGCAATGATTTATATCTCTACGGGTTATGTGCCAAATTATAGCTCTGAACTAATTGTGGTTTCTGTTTTACAGGTGTTTGAACTGAGTCAGGTGTGAGATGGAGCCTGTTGAATGTCGAGCAGTGATCCGGTTTTTGTGTTTGAAAGGATGTACACCACAGTAGACTTTTGATGAAATGAAAGAAACTTATGGTGATAATGCCCCATCATTTCTGTGGAAACAACTCCCAGACTTGGTCGCCCCCCCCTCCTTCTTCCATTGATGAGGCATCTGTGCGTCAAGTTGAGGCTGCCATTTTGGAAGATCGGCGCATTACTATTCGCCAAATAGCCTAAGATGTCAAGATTAGTACAGGATCTGTGGAAACTACTATTCAGTCAATGCAACCAAAGAAGGTAAGGGTGCAGCCCTCCGCTGGCAAGGTCATACTCAGTCTTCTGGGACTAGGACGGAGTAGTGATGACAGATTTCCTGGCAAAGGGTACCACAATTACAGGAGCCTATTATGCTTCACTTTTGAGGAAATTAAGAGAAGCTATCAAAATCAAGAGGTGGGGCAAGATCAGCAAAGGTACCCTCCTCCTGCAGGAGTACGCTCCGGTCCACAACTCGCATGTCGCCAGATCAGAAGCACGGGCGTGTGGTTATGAAATCCTTCCCCATCCTCCCTACTCTCCTGACCTTGCACCCTCTGACTTTCACCTCTTCCCAGCCATGAAGTTGTTTTTGAAAGGAAAGCGTTTCCCAGATGATGCAGCCTTGATTTCTGAAGTCACGTCGTAGTTGGAGGACCAACCTGGGATGTTCTACAAAAATGGTCTTCAGAGCTGCATCAAACGATGGGAGAAATGCATAACTCTGGGTGGTTCCTATGTAGAGAAAGACTAATAACTGTGCCAAGTTTTGTTGCTCTACTGCTATGGGAAGTAGGTCAGGGGCATTACTTATTGCACACCCCTCGTATACTTAAATAGTTGAAGAAATGTGAGGGGTATACTCAGTTTTGTGATACACTGTATATATATATATATATAAAATAGCGTGTGTTATTTTGTATGTCATGCTTAAATTTTTTTTCCTTCCGAGAGACTTGTTTAATTGTTATGGACTTCCATTTCTTGTAATACTGTGTTTACTTGTTTGACTAAGAATTCTTTGCAAGTTTTGGTTTCAGTTTCGATTATAGCTGAAGGAAATCCAGTTATATTTTTTCTTCATAAGTTTTGTTTTTGATTCAAGCTGATGCATCCAAGTCATATGGATATTTTTTTTTATTTTTGAAATCACAACTTTATAATATATAAGAATCAATAGAAAATTGACTCTATAATATTATATATACGAAATCTGCATCAATTAAAATATATTTAAGCACATTTTATGACCGGGCTACGCTGGGCATTCTTGCTAGTATAAGTTAATTTTGTTATTGTTTTTTATTAGCGATAGTAGCAGCAATAAGAAAGCTACCATTGTATTCAAATTCACTTACCTACATGGTAGTTTTTGCTCCCTTACATGCAAATGGCTGTATGTATATCTCTCTCTCTCTCTCTCTCAAAATATTTAAAAATAAATGTTGAAATTTCAACTGCATTGCTCACGGTTAACGGTGGCGAATGGATTTGGTCCTTGCTAATGGAGTTTGAATCAGTCCTCTTATGACAATGACCAATTCTACGCATGTGTCAGATGACGTTGTGACCTGATTTACTTTAAATAGTTGAAAAACCGAACAAGTTTCATGTATGTCGCGTATGTCAGTTGGTTAAGGCCTTGGGTCATTATCTAAACGTTTTGGGTTCGAATCATGGTGTGAGATGTTTTTTTTTTTTTTTTTTTGTTTTTTTTGTTTCGATTTTTTTTTTTTTTTAAATTAAAATATTGAACCAGTGTTATTTAAGCCATTTTTTCACGTAACGTTCGTTTTTCTGCTTTTTTTTTTTTTTTTTTTTTTTTTTTTTTTTTACTTCGCTTATTCTTAGCGACACCCAAAGACACCCGGGTACCCACTATCGAAACAGGCTTATTTAAGCCATTTTTCACGTGTTCGTTTTTCTGTTTTCATCGTTCGTTTGCCTTGCGTTAGTTTTTTTTTTTTTTTATTGTTTGATTGCCGCATAGCGGGGAAAACAGAAACTGGCTTCCGCACCTTGACGTTGTCGCACTTATCAATTCATCTGTTCCTGTGGTCGAGATGGTTAGGTCGCAGGTTTTTTTTTTCCATTTCCTTTCCACCTCCGCGTCAAACGTTCGGGGTTCAAGCCTACCTTTATACTAAAACTATTTTTTTTTCTTTTACACTTCCAAACAACCGGCTAACGTTTTTTTTTTTTTTTTTTTTTAACAGGGTTGTTTTAATCAACCCCCCCCCCCCCCAACACACACCTCCAAACACCCGGGCAACACCGGGTACCTCCGCTAGTCTCTATATATATAAAAGGCAAAAGGTGTGTGTGTGAGTGAGTATGTGTGTTTGTATGTCTGCCAAAAACTTTCGACAGGAGCCACGGATTTTCACGAGTTCAGTATCATTTTGAAGCTCGACCCTTCAGACGACAAATATCGAAAAATTCATTCCTTCATCCTTTTAAAGGCTCTCTTTTTTAAAGGTATCTTCATGACAAGATTGCTTTACATATGTGTCATTACGTGCAAAAGACGTTGTACACTGAGTTTGTTTTGAATCTTATAAAAACCGACCTACTTTCATCCACGCGTCTGTAGCGTGATGGGTTAAGTGACAGCGTCGTTATCTAAAGATTTTGGGTTCGATCCCAGTTATCAGATATACTTTTTTTCTCGTTTTTTAAACATTTAATATTGAAACGAAGTTATTTATACCATTTTTTTTTTTTTTTTCGCTTTTCGCTGTGTTTCTTTTGTTTTTGTTTTTCTTTCCTTTTTTTGGGTTTTTGTTTATCAGATTGTTTTAAAGAAGTTTTATATCTGTTCGCTGTTTTATTTTTGTTTTTTCCGATTGTTTTTAAAAGTTTAAACAGGGTTATTAATTCGCTTATTCTTTACTATTAATTATTAACTTACTATATTTAAACAATTTTTTTTGCTTATGACTAGCATGGGTGCCCAGCATTGCCCGTGTGTGTAAGGGTTTAATGGTTAAGCAAAAAAAAAAAAAATTAGGAGTAGTAGCAGTGTTGTGGAGTTGGATGGTAAAAGTCTGACTCTGACTCCTAGAATCTCTACGATGCAGACTTCAACTCCTTGATCCCTATGTGGAAATCTATTCTACAGATCCATATACCAGCCTTCCACACCTACTCAGAAAGCATTTTATAATTACTTTCTGTGTATATAATTTTTTATGTTTGACATTCACTTGTATGATAAATATGCACATATACACTCAACCAGCTTTATAGAATGAGTAAAGATAAGAAAGGGATAAAAAAAAATTTGCTATTAAATTTTATTATGTTATCAGTTCAAAAGGGAATACAATATTTAGGTATAGGAAGCCCCTTTAGGCCATGGCATTTTGAAACAAAACGCTTCTCATCGGAAGAGGAGAGTAAAGACACATATTATACAGAGAAGAAATTCTTTAAAAGATGATATTGCCTTTATGGAAAGAGGATTAAAGAAAAAACAGGAGACTGTACTGAGGCTAAAGCCACTTCCAGGACTGCCAGCAATCACTGTAAAAGAGTAATAAAGAATGCAAGAAAGTTGTATGTAGCTGAGCAGCGGCTTGGTTCCCACCAGTTTTAGCAAATAGCAAACAGGATCCTGAACAGAAGCGTGTGCTTTATCCCAATCATCATCAATGGACCTGAGGTAATCTCATCAGCATCAAACAAAGCCAAACTCTTTGCTGAGAACTTTGCAACTAATTCTACCCTATGCGACCAAGTTTGTCACTGCTCCCCCATTTCCTCCTGTATCAGAAAACATGCTATGCGACATACAAATATCTGTGCGTGATGTTGCCAAGCTAATCAAAAACCTTGATTTCAGTAAAGCAACTGACCCTGATGGCATTTCAATTATAGTGCTCAAAAAGCTTCAACCAGAGCTAGATCCCGTACTTACAAAGCTGTCATTGTCTTAAGGAGAATTGCTGGAAAATCTCATCAGTATGCCCTTTATTTAAGAATTCAAGTAATCTGTCACCTCCCTCTCAGAACAGACCACTAGTGCGTCATAAGTTGCTGGAATCTGTATTAAATAGAGAAGTATTTAACCACCTCAGCAAAATAACTTTCTTAGTGACATGCAATGTGGTTTCTGTTCTGTTAGGTCTACAGCAGATGTGCTTACAGTTATCTCATAGGATTAGCGAATCTCTCGACCGAGGCTTCCTTTCTAGGGCAATTGCTCTTGACGTATGAAAGGCCTTTGATAGGGTATGGCATAAAACCTACTTCACAAGATCTGCAGTTACGGTATAACTGGAAATGTTTTCTCAATCATTAAATCATTTCTCTCTGATACAAGAGTAGCAGAAATCAACTCACAGTATTAATGCTGGAGTCCCTCAGGAGTCCATCCTGGGCCCAACTCTCTTCCTGATCTGCATCAATCATCTTCCAAATTGCATCCTAAGATCATTTGTAGACATTTATGCTGATGACACTACCACACACACATACACACATTTTGCTTTTTCTATTATAGACTAGCCTGGTTACTCGGTTGTTTGGAGGTGTGTGTTGAGCAAAAAAAGGAAGAAAAAAGTGGTTGTAGGCAGGCAGGCTCGAACCTCTACTGTGAAGGAGGAAAAGAACATAAAAAAAATATGATTGTTTGCTGTTGTACCCATTGCCAAACCGGAAGTGATATAGGTTTAAATTAAGGCTAGACAATCGAAAAGCGGGGATGGCTTTTGAAAATATTGGCAAAAAAAGCAACCCCTCCCTGTAGAAAAGTGCCTAGTTGAGGGTGAAGGAATGTTTTTAGCTAATTTTTCGATATTTGTCGTCTGAAGGGCGAGCTTCAAAACAATAGCGTTCTTGTGAAAGTCCGTTGCCTCTGTCTAAAGTTTTAGGCAGATGTACAAACATACATACATTTAAACAGACAGGTGAGATTTATATTATAGACTAACCTGGGTGCCCAGTGTTGCCTGGGTGTTTGGGGGTGTGTGTTGAGCAAAAAATAAAAAGTTGTAGTAGGCAGGTAGGTTCAAACCCATGACGTGAAGGTGGAAAAGAAAGTTGAGGTGTGTGTAAGGGTATTGGTTGAGCACAAAAAAAGTTTAAAAAATAGTTGTAGGCAGTCTTGATCCCGTAACACCCCAGAGGAAAAAGAGGTGAAAAAAAACAAACTGTCTTACCGATGTGCCTCCCGTGGTCATGACGTCACAGGCGGTTGACTTAACACCTTTTATGCGATGTTGAGGGTTGAATGACTTGCAAAATATGTCAGCGAAAAAACCAACCCTCCCTGTAGAAAAGTGCCCAGTTGAAGATGAAGGAATTAATGTTTTTGGTCAATTTTTCAATATTTCTTGTCCAAAGGGTCGAGCTTCAAAATGATACTAATCTTGTGAAAATCTGTCATCTTTGTTGAAAGTTTTAGGCAGACATACAAACATATATACATTCATACATACGTACATTTAAACAGGTTAGATTTATATTATAGAGGGGAGGGGGTACCCGGTGTTGCCCGAATGTTTCGAGGTGTGTGGGGTTTTAGGTAAATCAAAACACGTGGGTGTTTGTGTCTGGGTGGGGGTGGGGGGTTAAAATTTAAAAAAAACTTTTGGTAGGTAAGTATGAAGGATCGAACCCAAACCCTTGAGTCGAAGTTGGAAATTAAAGTGTGAAAAAAAATGTGTGCGACGTTAACCACTGGGCCACCACAAAATAGTAACTGAAACATGTTTGAATTTATTTAAGTATTAAAACTTGGGAGGTGCCCGTACTTAATGAGGTCAACTTTGACTGTGGGGCAGTATCTTATTTACGGTAGGGCAGGATTTTTTTTTTCCCCCCCCAAGATGTTTTGGGGAAAACCAGCTCCCCATAAAAAGGGGATTGTCCAAATTGAATAGCAATTGTCTGATATAAGGAAAAACTCCACATTGATCAAAGCTGATTGCTTTCGGACATTTCCAGAAAAATGCCGCCAGAATTAGTTTCGCTTTTATTATACAAAAAAGCTTAATGCACATGCGGCGATCGAAAAATGTTGAATATTTATCTTTTCAAAGTCGAGCAAATTAAATAGACAGGCGACCCCCATTGTTAACTTGTGGATATTATCATTTAGACGTGATATAAAAAGTTTTAAGTGAGTTGACCGATCGCTTCTCGGAAAAATGCCTTTCTCGGACATACACAAAAAGCGAACATACACACATACACACATTTTCGCTTTTATATTTATAGATTATCATTTTGTTCATCATAATATAAAATAATTACAAATTATATTATTTTTAGTAGATATTATCGGAAAGAATGAATGCAAAAGTTGGGTCTATTTTTTACACTAATGATGAAATCAAAATGTTGTGTTCGGTGTTAATTCAACTCTACACAATAGCCACACTTGATCTGCTTATGTAGGTGCGATCTAGATCTTAAGGTTAATAAATTTGAATATTCCTTTATTTTTTTATTATTTTAATGATTACTTTGATTTTTCACCATTTTAAATAGTTCTGTTTAAGAATATTGTTTTATTTTGTGGACAAATGTTTAGAAAGTGTTAAAAATATTCTTTTCGGCTTTTTCATTAGGACTAAAAGTTATCAATGAAATGTTTATTATAAAACCCATTGTTTCACTGTTCTATAAAGAAGACACCAAATAATTCCTTTTCAAAACCTCTGAGATAATCTATACGCCTATAAATTTGGGATTTTTTATATGTTGATAATCATATTAAAAACTCTTTTTTACTATTTATTTAGAAAGAAAATACAACTTATGAGTATTGCAATTGCATTCACCTGCAAAAGATCTAGCTAATTTGAATATTCTTTTAAACATTCATTTTAATTAGACACGGGCAAAAAGTGAAAGAAAAATCAAGTTGTTGTTTTTTTTTTAAAATGAATTAAAATCTATTAAAATTCTTGCATAATTTTTTTTTTTTTTTTTTTTTTTTTGTGGTCGCATAGTCACTTGCTACTATTTTGATTGAAAGAAAAGTTGTTTTGGTTCATTTTATTAACTTTTTTTTTTTCAAGGGTGGGGGTTCCAGCGCACAGACAACAAAATGTGGGGAAGTTGTTACCTACTTCTTTTTGGGGGCGATTCTGTTCTTTTGTGGAGGTTGTTCAATATCCTTAGTATAGCAGCTGTGTCCAAACTGAACTTCATGTCCACCCGGGCAATGCCGGGTATCCATGCTAGTATTTATATATTTCTCACACTAACAGCAGGATGCTTTTTAGCTCAGAACGTAGAGCATTAGACTGTTACTCTGAGTAATAGATTTACGGTCAAAGTTTAAATTGATATGCTCACTGCATTCAGTCACATTGAAAAGTCAAAACAGTTGACTGTGGATATGTATTTTCCATTTTATTAGAACATTAGGGTGTGTTTTTTTTTTTTCAATTTCATATGTGTGTATATGTATCCTATTTTTAACTGCAGATTAAAAATATTTCCTTTTGTTTCCAGTGGACTATTTCTATCTTTGTTTTTTTATTACCATTGACTCTTGATAAAGAGACGAAATTAAACTAGCATGGCTACCAGGTATTGCCTCTCCTATCTCCCAGCCCATCCCTCTCTCTAGACATATACACAACTCAAGCTGGCATAAATAAAATAACTGAAAAAAAAAAAAAAAAAATCAGTTACTTCCATTTACATAATAACATTAAAAGATCTGTGTACATTTTGATAATACTAAACCCCACAGTTAACTCTCCAAAAAATAAATCTTTTTAATTTTTTTTTTAAGACATTATGCATCCACGGTTACACTGATTTAAAAAAAAAAAAAAAAAAAAAAAAAAAAAAAAAAAGAACTTTGTAGGTGTTTGTTTTGTATGTTTCAAGTTTTAACTGGATATATAAACAAGGCATGCGCCTACTATTATATATAGTAGAAAAGAATGGGAAATCAAGAGAAGGGTTGAGAGTAATAGGCAGAAACTTAGTGATTGAGTGATTACTTGAAATATGATTGCAATTCACAACTAATTAAACAAATGTCTTCTTTTTTCTTTTTTTTTCAAAATAACTCGATCCCCAAATTCCAAAGGAATATTTAGCATATATTTTGTGTGATTAAAAATAGCTCTGGGAAAACAAATGTTAATCACGTCAGCTTTAGTATAAGAGATATTTGCATGATTGGAATATATTTGATTATCATGGGTGTCTGCCCTCTTTTAAATGCATATCACCTTTTCCTCACCTGAATAACAGCTTAAATTGACTCCAAGTGTTATCTGCTATTTTCATTCAAATCAAGGCTAGCAATGCAAAGAAGACGCTTCATTAAGAAACATTAGCATTAGTTTGTTATGTCAGAGAGAGAGAGAGAGAGAGAGAGAGAGAGAGAGAGTCCAATCTTATTGGTAAACCTTTTATGAGACTGGATTCATTTCAACAAGCATGATGAATTTAATCCTATCACTTGTCAAGGATTTTAATTAGAGAAAAGACACTGGCGATTTATTATAAGGGAACAATGATTATTGTTTTTAATTACTGTTTTATTATTTTTTCAACTTCTCTTCTCCACTTGTTGTCTTTTTATCATCTTTTAGAAGTTTAGTTTTTATTGCCTGACTTTTGTTTCAAGTTGAGAAAAACACATGATTGATTTATTTTCTTCTCTCTCTTCTCCGGTCTTGTTTATTAAATAGCATGTTGAGTCCATTAATATTGAAATGTATACCATTGAGATGACTGAAGAACTACAATGTCAGACATAGATAAAATGTTTATTTTTAGATTGTGTGTGTGTATATATATATATATATATATTCTTAGGAAATTAGGCTGTCCTACTAGTTTTGTGGAGTTGCTTCAGCAGTTAGACTCTAATATGAAAGCCCAAGTGAACTTTAATGGATCTCTGTCTGATCCAATTTCAGTTTAAAATGGTGTGAAACAGGGTGATATACTTGCTCCTACATTATTTTCCATATATTTCGCTGATGCTGGTGCATACTTTTAACAATTGCGATATTGGGGTGAAGTTTGGGTTTTGCACATCAGGTAAACTTTTTAACCTTAGACGTTTCAACGCAAAGTCAGAACCTTGTTCTTGAACTTTCATATGCAGATGGTGCAGACCTTGTTTCACACACAGATCATTATGGACAAATTATCAGAGGCTTGCAAAGCTTTTAGACTTACTATCAGCTTCAAGAAAATGTTATGCATTCCGGTCCTATAGAAATGCTATATGTTGAACCAAACATTTTGGTTGATGGTAAGAAGTTAAAGGTCACGGATAATTTTGTTTATCTGGGTAGTATGCTGAGTAAGGACTGTATGCTTGATGCTGAGAAAAATCACAGAATAGCCAAAGCCAGTTCTGCTTTTGGCAAATTGGAGAAACGTGTGTGGTCAGATCAGGAAATTTCATCAAAAAACAAAACTAAGTGTTTGCAAAGCATGCGTTATCACTACATTGCTATATGGGCCAGAGACTTGGACAACATGTAGAAGGCATCTCCAGTTATTGGAAAGGTTTCACCAAGGTTGTAATCAGAGAATTCTTAATATTAACTGGAGGACTCTTAACACCTGACACTGTAGTTCTTGAATGGTCAAATAGTAATAGTATTGAAATGAAAATCTTTAAAAATCAGATGCGCTGGACTGGACGCTTAGTTAGAATGAAGGACAAAAACTTCCTAAACTGTTTTATGGTGAGATAGATAAGGGTAAAAGACCACAACATAAACCGAGGAAAACAACTTGAATACTTGAGATGGATATACATAACTGGGAAGCCCAAGCGAAAGATCGGTCACTGGAGAAAAACCATCAGAAAAAGTAAGATTTTTGTAAGAGCAGCGTGTAGATCTTGCAGTTTTAAAACGTGTTTTAAGAAAGCAGGACGATAATGTCACAAATTACAACAAGCACTGAAGTGCACTACATGTGGCAAATACTTTTTGTCAAAAGCTGGTTTGTTAATCATATGAAATCACACAATCAAAGACAGGAACGACAGTCTAATGAGGAGGCTTCTACAGCACATCTGGCAACACTAAGTTGTCATATTTGCAGTCTAATATGTAAATATAATAGTGGCCTTACACAGCATTCGAGGATTCACAATATTATCATGTGATCACCTTTAAAAGAAGGAAAATTTTTATGTAACATTTAAACTTTCATGTAGGACTAAAGCTGGATTAAAAAAAATCACCTACATGCACACAAACGCAATAACACTTAACTGAAGAGATGACAAACTTTTATCAAAAAGTATCAATTATATCTATATTATATTTATATATATATAAATTTGTTCCTGTCTGTTTGTTCACAATTTGATTAATACATACAAAAGGTACATTACTTAATATTTCATTTATTTCTATATATAGTATGGTTCTTTCAAAATATAGGAGTAAGAGGTTACCTCATGTGCATATATATTAAGGAAAATCGATTTTATTAAATAGCTGTATGTTAGTTGAAGTTTCTAGAAAGAGTTATTTTAATTGTTCTATTTAACATGGTTATTTCATCAAATTTAAAAAATAATTATATTGATAACATATTTAATTTATTTAAAGTTATTTCCGACATCAATATTTTTAGAAACAGGTAGAGTTTTTTTTTATGTTCCGAAGTTCAAAAGATAAAAAACAAAAAAACTCTTCCCCACATAAAATAATTTGCTAATCGCAATAAGTCTAGTGTGAAAAAATAATTTTGTGTAGACAGAAAGATGTTTTGTTTTATTTTTAAATATTAAATAAATAAATAAAACACGAATAAACGAAAAGATCTCCTTTGTTTGTTTTTATTATTCTTGAAATGACTATACAGAATCTTTAAGCGTTCCGGGAATTGACCCCCCCCCCCAAAAAAAAAAGAAACAAGTCGAAAATTTCTTTTATTTACAAAAAAAACAAAAAACAAGCCAATAAAAGGAATTCCATTTTGTTAAACTTTTTAAACGCGTTAATGTTTATAACGTTATTATTTCTACAGTGGGCAAATTAGCTTTTCCCTTTATTAGCTTTTCAGGTTGGAGTTTGCCTACACGGCTATTTATTTTTTTTTTTCTTTGGTTGCTCCGGCACTCACTGCTATTTTATTGAAACAAAAGTTGTTTTGATTCATTTATTGTTTATTTTATTTATTTATTTTATTATTTTTTTTTTGACGGGGGTGGGGGCAGCGCACAAGCAACAGAAAGTGTTCACTATCTGGAGAATAGCTTCTTTTTGTATCCGTTCTGCCTAAATATCTGGAGATGGTATCATGTATTTATTTTTTGTGCAATTACATTTACATGTTTTTATCTGTTCTTTTAATTTGAAATTGTTGTCGGGTATCGATGTTGCCCGTGATGAAAATGATTAATATCCTTAGTATAGTCGGTTTGTTCCAAACGGAACTTCATGTCGACTCGGACATCATCTGGTACGCATGCTAGCGTGTGTGTGTGTATGTATATATATACGGTCCCCAGTCCTCTAGCTCCTCCCCCCTGCTTAGCTCCGATGGAACAACTGTCTTGAATGACAAAAAGCAGATCCTTGATAGATGGGCGGAGCACTTTAACAGTGTGCTAAACCGACCATCTTCCATCAACGATGAAGCCATCGACCGACTACGCCAGGAGCCTATCAACGAGGAGCTCGACATCCCACCCTCATCAGAGGAAGTAAGCAAAGCCATCAAGCAACTTTCCTCTGGGAAGGCCCCCGGCCCCGACTCAATTTCAGCAGAAGTATACAAAGCTGGTGAACCTACACTGCTTTTAAGACTAACAGAACTCTTCCAATCCATGTGGGAGAGTGAAGAATTACCCCAAGATTTTCGTGATGCTACTATCGTTCACATTTACAAACGCAAGGGAAATCGTCAGTCATATGACAACCACCGCGGGATATCCCTTCTTTCCATCGCCGGGAAAATCCTGGCCCGCGTCCTTCTCAACCGCCTGCTGGTGCACCTTGAAGATGGTCGTCTTCCCGAGAGCCAGTGTGGCTTTCGAGCGGGCCGCGGGACGACTGATATGATCTTTGCTGCACGCCAACTGCAGGAGAAGTGTGTCGAGCAGCATCGGAGCCTCTACACCACGTTCGTTGACCTGACCAAGGCCTTCGACACTGTTTGCCGAAATGGCCTCTGGCGGATCATGAAAAAATTTGGTTGTCCAGATAGGTTCATCGCCATTGTCAGGCAGTTCCATGAGGGCATGACCGCTCATGTCCTGGATGACGGCGACCCCTCAGAGCCCTTCCCTGTGACCAACGGGGTCAAGCAGGGCTGTGTCTTAGCCCCGACGCTCTTCAGCATGGTTTTCTCTGCCATGCTCCAGGACGCTTTCAAAGACAGTCGCTCTGGCATTGCAATCAAGTACAGATGTGACGGGGAATTGTTTAACATCAGGCGAATGCAGGCAGTCACGAAAGTGAGGGAAACCATCATCAGAGACCTTCTCTTTGCCGATGACTGTGCCCTTAATGCCCCAAATGAGATAGAGATGCAACGTCAAATGGACGGATTTTCCACCAGTTGTGACAACTTTGGTCTCACCATCAGTACAAAGAAGACAGAAGTTATGTACCAACCCGCCCCAGGAGATGCATACCATGAACCCGGCATCACTGTCAAAGGGCAGAAGATCTATGCTGTGGAGCAATTCACCTATCTTGGCAGCACCCTCTCCCGCACCGCCAACATTGACATTGAGGTTAACCATAGGATCTCCACAGCGAGCAGTGCATTTGGAAGACTTAGAGACAATGTGTGGAAGAGGAGAGGCATTACACTCGCAACCAAACTGAAAGTATACCGAGCGGTCGTCCTGACAACCCTACTCTACGCATGTGAAACTTGGACGCTATATAAAAGACATGAAAAACAGTTGAATAGCTTCCACCTCAGATGCCTCCGTAATCTTCTCAACATCCGCTGGCAAGACAGAATTCCTGACACAGAAGTCTTGAAGCGCTCGGGGCTCCATACCATCACCACCATAATCCGCAAAACCCAGCTCCGGTGGGCAGGCCATGTCTATCGCATGCACGACAGCCGAATCCCCAAACAACTTTTCTATGGGGAACTCAGCCAGGGAAAGCGGAATGCAGGGGGCCAAAAGAAACGATATAAAGACTGTCTGAGAACGTCCCTAAAAGACTTTGACATTAGCCCCCAGTCTTGGGAGAGTCGCGCTGCTAAGCGTTCGGCCTGGCGTTGCGTCATCAGCCTAGGAGCCGACAGGACAGAGAATCAACGCATGACACACGACCAGCAGAAGCGCAAGAGGAGGGAGGAGAGAGCTGCCGGTTCACAGCCTGCCGATACCGCCTTCACGTGTCCAGAGTGTGGAAGAGTCTGCCGAGCACGGATTGGCCTCATCAGCTATCTCAGGACCCACAAACCCCTGACGCCGAACTGATTGATACCTTGGTCATCGTCGACTTCGACGGATGAGCAAGAAGATATATATATATATATATATATATATATATATAATGTATGTATGTATGTAAAAGTATTTTTCTACCTATCCTAACTATATTACCATCAAAACGGCCTATGCTAATTTAATTCTATGGTACAAAATAACTTTGAAATACCATATATATAGTAATCTGCCAAAACCCACAAACAGCCTTAAGTATTCTGAATTTGCATATTTATTTTTATAAAGCGTCTAAGGAATCCTTATTTCCTAGTATACATTTCAAATTTGTATTGCCATTTTTCTTACATATATGCAACAGTTTTGTCGATAGTAGTATTATAATTATTAATAATATGAATTAAAGCGATTTAATAAAAATTAGGATAATTTTCTTAAAATTTCGGCTTCATTATTATTCAAGGGAGATGATTCATATAAAAACTTCTGGCTTATTTTTTAATAGTCAAGCTTATGCAGATAGAAGTGAAAGTGAAGAAAATTGATTAGTGAGTGTGTATCTGATCCATATAAATTTACAAAATGTCACCCCTAAAAGTCATGTTTGCTATGAAATTAGATTGGTATTTTATAAATAAATATGCAACAAAATAATAGTGAAAATCTAGCAAAGCTTTTTAAACTCCATGAAAAGATCTATTTCAAAGACTATAAAAATAGAAACGTGAATTTGAAAGATGGCATTAAAAAAAAAAAAAAAATTGTAGTGTACATTATTAAACATCTACTATAGATAAGCAAAAATGTCTTTGTGTGTATGTGTGCTTTTTTTGTATGTTCGGCAAAGGCTTTTTTCGGTGTGTGTGGGGGGGCGCTTGGGACGGGTTATTGTTTCTTAGAACTTTTTATATACTTCCTAGATTATAATATCTCTGATTTACGAAAGGAGGTTGTGTCTATCTTTTATTTAAGCGACTTTTATTTTATAAAATTCACGCTATCCCATTGTCTTGCGTGTTCGTTTGGCTTTTTAGTATAAATAAAGTGAAACTAATTGAAACGAAGTCAAACTTAAGTGCGTGATTTTGTTCCCTTGTGGCGTGATGAACTCATTCAGTTGACTTTTTAATTGCTTATTTTGAACGATTCTCACTTTCTCTGCCTTCTTAGCGTCATGGTAAGTTATCAAGTTTTCTTTTCCTTTCTTTTTCCGCCTTCGCCTCAAGGCTTCGGGTTTGAGCCTATCTGCATACCAAAACTTTTTTTTTTCTACACACACACACACACGGGCAAAACCATGCACCCCACGCTAGTCTATAATATAAATCTCAATCGTCGGTTTGTGTGAATGTATGTTTGTATGTCATCCAAAAACTTATGACAGACGCGATGGATCCTGACGCGATTAGTATCGTTTTGAAGCTTGACATCTCCGACAAGAAATATCGAAAAATTGGCTAAAAACATTCATTCCTTCACTACCAACTGGGCTGTTTACTACAAGAGAGGTTCCTTTTTGTGTCCCCTTTTTCACAAAGTCATCATCTCGGTTGGATTGACTACGCTCAATTTCAACACTCAGGAATTCCGGTTGTGCAATGGAGACATTGGCTTTTTTTTTTTTTTTTTTTTGTCTTTTTTTAACCTTTTCCACCTTCGCATCACGGGTTCGATCCTGCCTGCCTACTGCCACTTTTTTTAACACCTCTCTCCATCCAAACTGCCTACTGTCGTTTTGATTCCCCCTTTCCTCGCTATCCCCCCTCCCCCCGGATTCTTTACTACACCACCTCCACACACCCAGGCAACACCAGGCATCTCCGTTAGTCTATGTAAAGGAAAGCTTAGTGTATGTGTGTCTACTAGAAACTGCATCGGACTGGGTCGAAACCGGTACCATCTGAAAGAACAATCCCTCGGACGACTAATATGCGAAAATTAGGAAAAGATTAATTCTGTGGTGATTAACTGGACCACTGTTTCGAAGGGGGTTAGTTTTCGCAACTCACACACGCGTAATTCACTAAAACTATGTTTATGAACCCTATTTTCAACATCGTGACATCATAAGCAATCATGGTCCTGTGGGCAAAAGCGTTTGCCAATAACTTTTTCCTTATTCACAGTTCAGGTTCAAGCCTGCCTACCACGGCTAATTTATTTATTTATTTATTTTTTTTTGTGGTCACACGAGCACTAGCTGCTATTTTGATTGAAAGAAAGTTGGTTTGATTCATTTATTTATTTTTTTAGGGGGAGGGGGTTCCAACACACGGCCAATAAAAAGTGCTTCTCTTCATATTCCTTCTGCTGAAATATCTGGTGGGGCGGTTGTCACATTCTTCTGTTTTTGGGCGATTCCATTCTTTTATTTTGGAAATTGTTGTGGAGGTATCGATGAAAGTACTCAATATCCTTAGTATAACAGCTGTGTCCAAACCAAACTTTATGTCCAATACCAGGCAATGCCAGGTATCCATGCGGGTCTATTATATAAATCTCAAACGTGCATGTCTGTATGTCTGCTAAAAACATTTTGTCAGCCGCATCTGGTTGGGTCCAAACCGGTACCATCTGAAAGGGCAATGCTTCTGATGCATAATATGTGAAAATTAGAAAAGAAGGATTAATTCTGTGGTGGTTAACTTGACTACTTTTGGAAGGGAGGGTCTAGTTTTCCACTCGCTGTCTCTGCAAGTCACACCTGCATAATTAATTAAGACTGTTTTAAAAAGCTTATTTTGCAACGTCGTGACATCATAAGCATTCGTGGCCATGTGGGCTAACGTGTTTGCCCGTAATTTTTTGCCTTGTTTCACGTTTGAGCCCAAACACTGGCTCTTTTTTTGGCCGCACAGGCACTCTTTGGTATTTTGATTGAAAGAAAAGTTTTGATTGATTTATGTTTTGGGGGAGGGGGTAACAAACTGGCAACAAAAAGAGCTCAATATCCCAGAATAGCTTCTTCTCTTTGTATCCCTTCTGCCGAAATATCTTGTGGAGAGGTTGTCGCATACTTTTTTTTTGGTGGTGGGGGGGGGGTGATTACATTTTCGTGTTTTTATCCATTCTTTTATTTTTAAAATAGTTGTGGAGGTAACTATGTAGTTGACATATAATAATGAAAAAGGTGTATCCAAATGGAACTTCATGTCAAACCCGGCAATGCCAGATATTCATGCTAGTCTTAAATTGTGAAAAGACTGTAATCAGATAAATTATGCGTTTGAAAAAGATTATCAAAAGGAAGACCCTATTAATGTAATTTATGATTTATTTGCAGTATATAAACTTCTAATAACACCAGAAGAGAAATGCTGTAGCAAGTGTAAGAGACAACACTTCCAGAAATTTGAACATGAATCCAAAATGGAAATAAAAACTACTTGTGGAGGAAGTAAGCTTTTAATAGAACCACTTCTCATGAACTGAATGAACTAGTTTTAAATATTATATATATTTGTACATATTGTATTATATGGCATTCTATGTAGAGAATAAAAGATATAGGTGATGGATAATATTATCTTCGGCGTATAATAATTTTTTTCTACTTTCAAGTATGAATAACATAACATTAAAAGAAGAATCAAGTTTACAACAGAATTGTGGAGTTAAAAGGTTTAAGGTTCAACTCTGACTCTTAGAATTCCAAAATATCTAACTTATTTGAAAGTCTTTTAATATTCAAATTGTTGACTATTCAGAGATAAATGACTTCCAATCTCATGTCGTTGGAAATCGGTGTATATGTTAGATCTAATTAAGAAGTAAGTTCTCAAACAGTTGTGTGTGGATTGGCTTCGACTAAGGCTCTTAATTGATTGTTGTCAACATTTGATGACCGACCACTATGCTCATCTTCAAGACTCTTGTTGCTGCCATGAAATTTCTTAAACCACCTATGTGTTATACATTCAGTAGTGGTTCCTGGGCCAAATGCCTCATTGATATTGTGAGCTGTTTCAGCAGCTTTTGGCCTAGCTTGAATTGAAATAAGAAAATTGTGTGAATTTGCTTTTTTTTTCATCTTGTACTCAACGTTCTGAAAAGACATTGTTTTAAAATGATTGTAATTTAAACGATTAAATAGAACAAAACTCTTTAAAATGATATACAAAGTAAAGGTATTATATTGAAAATACATCATTTGAAATCAAAATTAAAAATTCCGCAAGAACCTTCTTGTCAACCTAACGATACTAATAATCGAAAAAGACTCATTTTTTTTTTTTTTTATGGAAGTGTATTGCCTTAAGTGGAAACCATTATATCCTTCACCAATGTACCTCACCTATATATGTATATTAATTTTCGTATATATCCACTACAAGTTCGAACAAGTTGTGAAAACTATTTGCATTTATGAATGTTTTGTTTTTAAATGATAAATAATAAAAAAAAGATGTCAAGTTTATCAATGAAATCAATCACAAAGTTCTTTGATTGCAAGATTTGTATTTTGTTGGTTCGTTGAGATTTGATCTTGTAGATTTGCTACAGAACAAACGATCAATGTAAATGTATTCAGGTCACTTACACATCCAACATTCTTGATAAAATATGTTTCTATCTAGCTCGAAACATGGAATGCAGTATATAATTTCACAGGGCGTTAGTATTGTAGTCTTTGATTTTTTTTTTTTTAATGTTTTGTATTACTAGTTGCATATTTTCTGAGACCATTTAAAAAAAAAGTGAATTTATTTGTGGAACCTTTCAATATTGCACAAGCATGGGATTCTTATATAAAGTTATGTATCATGATCAATTATGGAGTCGGAAAAATAAGTTGTCTGATTCCAACATGATAAAAAAATGACTCGAACCAAAAATCGAAAAATCCTTTTGCTATTAAGTATTCATCTTTTTAATAATAATAATAATAATTCTGATTTCACTTATGAACGTCTCTCTGGAAAGGGATGGCATTCATTTTCAGAGGATTTCCCTTAATCCCGGCTTCAAACCAGGAGCTTCAAAAATCAAGGGTTTTCCTAAGGATGTTGGTGGTACCTAGAGGTTTGAAGGCTGCCTAAAACATCAGGGATTTGTAGTTTTTTCAATTGTCCTTTCAGACGACTACTCCTAGTGTACCAACTACGACCGGGATTATTTGTGTTTTAACCCAGTGTATACGCCTTATCTCCAAGGCCAATGGAGCATAATTGCTCCACTTCTCATTCTCCTTCTCTCTCAAATTCCTGTCCCAGGGTACTGAGAAGTCTACAATCTGCCAGCTTTTTGAGACCTTGTCAATGACGACCAAATCTGGACGATTATGTTCCAATTGCTTGGTCGTTATGACACTTTTGTCCCACCATACCTCTACCTTGCCATCCTCACTTGTTCTCACTTCATTAGGCACCTCCTCAAACCATTTTTCAGCACACTTCACCCCAACCCTCTTACACACCTCCCAATATATCCGGAGTTCCATGCGATCGTGTCTTTTGCAGTACTCTCTCTGGGCCAGTCCACTACACCCTGCTGCAAGGTTCGCAATTGACTCTGAGCTTTTACCACAAATCCGGCATTCTGCAGCAATTTCTTCTCCTAGGACCACTTTTTTGAACAATCGTGTTCCTAATGCCTGCTCTTGTGCTGCACAAACAAAAGCTTAAGTACTCTTAGCCAGATACCCAGCTCTAAGCCATTGCCATGATCTTTCATCAGCCACTTCTGCTATATTCTGGAAGAACCTTCCATGCATTTTCTTCCTAGCCAGTTCCTCTGCCCTTTCTCTATCCATACGTTTCACATAATCAGCCTTGGTCTCACATACCTCCACTTCATTGGCCACAATCTTAAGCATCTACTCCACACTTCTAACTACATGCTCCTTCAACGACATCTCCTCGGTTCTAACACAATCTTTTACACTTTTCAATCCTCTCCCACCATCTTTCCTCTTTTGATACAGCCTTGCTCTGCTACTTCGGATGTGAAATATACCAAACATTGCTAAAACTTTTCTTGTTTTGATATCCATGGCATGCAAATCCTTGTCAGACCATTCTAAAATTCCCGCACTGTATCTCAAAACACTGACTGCCCATGCATTTACTGCTTTCATTAGATTCCCTCCATAGTTTCGACTTTGCAATTAGTTTCAGTCTTCTAAGATACTCCTTCCTGACTTTTTCTTTCATTTCTTTGTTCATGATGCCTACACCCTCCAGCACTCCCAAATACTTATATCCTGTATCTTCTATTTCTTTCATGATTTTTCCATTTGGCAGCACTATTCCATTCGAATGAAACTTTACTCCTCTTTTCATCATCACCGCACATTAACTAATCCCAAACTCCATCATAATGTCTTCTGAGTATGTCCCCACAAGTTCTACCAGTCTCTCCATTTCCTTTTCATTTCTACCGAATATTTTCAAATCATCCATAAACAGTAGATAGTTGAGGCGTCTGTCACCAGATCCAAAGTTATACCCCAGTTTTTCTCTCTTCAAGAGGATGCTCAGTGGCATCATTATCATTACAAAAAGAAGTGGCGATAACGAATCTCCTTGAAATATCCCACGTTTAATGCCAACCTGCCCCATCTCCTCTCTGTTTGCTGTCAGCACCGTTTTCCATTGAGCCATACTTGTCTCGAAAAGCCCTACCACATTCTCAGCAACCTTCATCATGAATAGTATTTCACGTATCCATGAATGAGGAACCATGTCATAAGCCTTTCTGTAATCGATCCATGCTACGCTCAGATTTCTCTTCTTCTTTTTAATAATAATTGTTTTTGTTGTTTACAGTGCTCAGGTGCTCTACACCTTATCAAAAATGCTTGTCTATGGAGGGAGATATCAGATGTAATGTTATGGTGCTCACCTTACAAACAACAATGAACTCTTCCACTTACTATAAAGACCTTGAGAATATATCTCGAGGTTATGCACAAGTCAATCAGACTGACGTATAATTACACTTTTTATTTGTATATTTACTGTTCAATATATTTTGTTTCCACTAGAGTTGTGCTTTTTCTTTTGGACTTGTACTAGTCCACAACATGTAGCTTGGGCGAATTTCGTGAAGCATAAGGGTTTTAAAGGATGCAGTGTCTTGGCATGCAATTTAGAAGTTTGTTCCAAGCTTCAGCTCAATTCTTCAGGGTTAGAATCCTTACTAACAGCATCTCATTCCTAAACTATTTAACCGATCATTATAAATTTTAATTATGTGTATATGTCTGTATATTTGTATGTATTTGATTCGCTCCTAAATTAATTAACCGATCATTATTAATTTTAATGATGTGTATATGATTATATATTTCTGTGCATTGGATTCACTCCTAAACTAATTAACCGATCATTATGAATTTTAAATGTGTATATGATTATGTATTTCTATGTATTAGATTCACTCCTAAACTAATTAACCGATCATTATGAATTTTAATTATGTGTATATGTCTGTATATTTGTATGTATTTGATTCGCTCCTAAATTAATTAACCGATCATTATGAATTTTAATGATGTGTATATGATTATATATTTCTGTGCATTGGATTCACTCCTAAACTAATTAACCGATCATTATGAATTTTAAATGTGTATATGATTATGTATTTCTATGTATTAGATTCACTCCTAAACTAATTAACCGATCATTATGAATTTTAATTATGTATATATGTTTATATATATGTATGTATTGGATTCGCTCTTAAACTAATTAACCGATTATTATGTATTTTAATTATGTGTATATGATTTATATCTTTTTGTGTCTTGGATCAACTCCCAAACTAATTAACTGATCATTATGAATTATATGTAATGTATATGTTTGTATATGGCTATAGATGTTATATTCCAAAAAATCACATACAATGTTCACTTACTTTGTTAATGTATTTATGTGTACAAGGAATTCTATCCAAGTAATAATGAATTTGACAGTATAGTATTCATGTGAAAAACTTATGTGAAATCGAGTAGTTTCATCTTTATATTAGAAATAAGATACTTGCACATTATCCTACCCAAGAAATAAGGTACTTGTGCAGTATAGTACTCACATGAAAATACAAAGAATATCTTACCTGTGATGTACATAAGTTATTAAAACTGTAAATCCCGTTAAATATTCAAGTAGTATAACTTACATCTGAAAAATAATGTGCTTCTTCACTATAGCACCCAGATAAAAAAAAACAAATTCGATCCCCTGATGTACAAAATATTTAGCACAACAGAAAATTTTATAAAAGTATTGAGTTCTTTCATTTATAAATATAAATTAGAAAAAGGTACTTGTCTATCTATATACTTATAAAACTCAGGTGACCTTGTAACGGGTGTTGTAACCCACCACCCGGTTTACGACTTCCGGTTGCGCATGCATACACAAACATAAACCCATAACAGTGTAAACAAATAAAAACAGTATAGGTCCGATTCGACAATTTTGAAGGTGCTTGTGCAGTATGGGTCATTCGACAATTTTGAAGGTGCTTGTGCAGTATAGGTCCGATTTGACAATTTTGAAAGTGCTTGTGCACTGCAGTCTAAATCCCAATAAATAATTTTTAAGATACTTTTATAGTATAAATATATGTATCCATATATTTTTCATTAGACACTGTGCATGTTTTATGAACATCCATATATGCCGACTGTTTTACGTAAACAGTTAAAGCTCATTTGTAGAAAAGATTACAACATTTAGCAAAACATTTATACACAATGACATGTAGATATTTTTTATTGGACGTCGTGCATGGTTTCTGAACACTCATCGATACCAACAGTATCGCCTAAACACTTCAAATGTAAACCGAAGTAATTTTGAGAAAAGATTACAAAATTTTATGGGTGTCAACAAAAACAGACGAAATCGGTACTTGCGTAGAATATGCACTTTGCTGATATAACATTATTTTTATTGACACCCATTTTTAACAGGGATTTGGGAGGGTTTTACATATTCTGTACCTATTAAGATTATTTTCTAAGAACGATACCTTCTCTGCATATTATTGTCTTAAGTTTTATTGGCTCTATTATTAACATCTATTTTAAATATTTATTTGACCCAACGGGTCATGGGTCTTCTAGTACTGTATATATACCGACCTATAATTTTTTTTTTTTTTTTGTATATTGATTTTCATATTAAAAACTCATTTTTTCTATCTATTTAATAAGAAAATGCAACTTTGTTATATATGGTTCGTGGAATTGCATTCATCTGCAAAAGATCTAGCTAATTTGCATATTCTTTTAAACATTAATTTTAATTAATTCCCTTTTAGTTTTTCGGTTTTATTATGGGATGATCATCTTTAATTAACTATTGTGTAATTATATTCATGCAGATATTCTACATGATTTATACTTGTGTAATATTTGTGTAAAAATGTTATAGTAAATACAAACCTCTTTCTGTATATATTTATCTATACGTATATATATATATATATATATATATATATATATATATTTGTTGAAAAACTTTACCTACCAAACTTTTCAGTTTTTGATCTACAGACATGAAACTTCAGATATAGATATTTGAACTTGTGCAAAACTTCATATTTGGATTTTAGCCCGGGAAAATCGGTGCAAATGTGTGTGTATGTGTGTGGGGGGGGGGAATGAAATTTGCCAGGTGAAGGTCGAACGACTGCATTACGAATATGCATGCGTGACATAATGGCTATTGGTTCATGTTTGAATTTTTAGCTATGCAGTAAACATGTTTTCGTAGTGCAGTCATTAACGTCAAAGGAAAAAGTAAATCGTAAGCTAAACGTTTTTGTTTCGATTTTCAGGGGTGGCTCATGAGTCATTTTTTTTTTTTTTTTTTTAACTTATTAAATTATTACTTGGGTCCAATATAATCTATAATATAGATCTCACCTGCTTGTTTAAATGCATGTATGTATGTATGTATGTTTGTATGTCTGCCTAAAACTTTAGACACAGGCGACGGATTTTCAGGAAATTTGTATCGTTTTGAAGCTCGACCCTTCAGATGACAAATATCGAAAAATTGGCCAAAAACACCCATTCCTTCGCCTTCAACTGGGCATTTTTCTACAGAGAAGGGTCGCCGGTATTTTTGAGAGTCCTAGCCTTAATTTAAACCATCATCACTTCTGGTTTGGCGATGGATGCAATGGCAAAGATGTCACGTTTTATTTTTTCATGTTCTTTTCCTCCTTCATGGTACAAATTTGAGCCTGCCTGCCACTACCACTTGTTTTTTTCTCTTTTTGATCAACCTGCACCTCCAAACACCCGAGCAACGCCGGGCACCCAAGCTAGTAATATATATGAAATTTGCATAAATCAAAATATCATATTTAAGTGTATTTTACGACCGGGCAATACCAGGTGCCCTGCTAGTCCCCAATAAAGTAGATATTTATGTATGTTTCTACTACATTTTGACTGATGTACTCTCTTTTCTATTAATGATGTTTTTCTTCTATTTAAATATGATTGTTGATTATTTTGGCATGTTCCTATTTACTTGCCTTCCCACGAGCGCAGAATTAGACAAAGTTTTTAATTTAAAGAGGCACTCTGGATTGGAATCAAAATTTTAAATTTCCTTTATCTAGATTTTTCTCCTTCATAGACCGACAACCAAATAGACTAAGTGTAGCATTAGAACAGATACTATACTTTATTCCTAACCAAAAGGACAAGGTTGTTATAACTTGTGCATGTTGATATTTCTTAAATACTTAAATCAGATTGACAACATGGTCGTCTTCAAATCCAATGTCGACAAATACTTGTCTTAACTGTCCTCATAAGCAATCCATCCTTTCCATTAATCTATCCATCTCTATTCATTCCATTAATCATTTTTAATACTCCCATAATATTCTTCATTCTTCACCCGGCAATCATAGCATTTTGTTTACTCTTATCTTCAACAGGTTTTTAGCTTTGAAAAGTGGTGACTTGATAATAATAATAATAATAAAAAAAAAAAATTACATTTGTTTTGGAGTTAATGTAGCGTGGCGTAAACAACGTTTATAAACAGTTGCATGAGTATTCATTGATTTAAAAAATGACGGTCTAAATCACCAATTCGTTGGGTCTAAATCTCTGTAAATTTTGACGATGTGACCCAGCGTCGTTTAACACCTAAAAAAATAAAAATTTACTGCCCCCCCCTCTAAATTCCACAATTTACACTTTTTTTTTTCATGTTTAATCGCCTTCACGTTATCGATTACAAACTTAACTTTCTAATAAAAAAAGGTAAATTTTTATGACGTAACCCACTTCTTTGGGCCTAATACGTTTAAACAGCCTTTATAAATAATATGAAAGAAGAAATTTTTTAAAAAAATATTTTAGCGTGGGGGATCACTTTTCTATATAATTTTAACGTAAAATGAGCACCCACTTTTTGGCCACCAAGTGTTCAACGAGACATGTTACCTAGCATTTCTTCAAATTTGGTGATCGAGGGGGGGGGGCAAAACATGACAAATACAATTTTTTTTTTTTTTTGTGGTGAGGAGGCGGGAATTACATTTGAAACCTAAAATAACGATAAATTTAATTTTCATGAGACCATTTTGTACTTTCACTTAACAATTTCATAAACAAAACAAACCCAAAAATATGACAAATTCAATTTGGGTGGGGGGGTCGTAGGAGGATTACATTAGAAACATAAAATGACGAAAAATTTCATTTGTTTTTGGAATTAATTTTTGGTAGATCTTCATTTTTTTTTTTTTTTTTTTTCTTAGGCGTTATGCCTACTTGGCTAATTTTTTTTTTTTTTTGTGATCGCAGGAGCATTCGCTGCTATTTTAATTGAAACAAAAGTTGTAACGATTTATTTTTAACGATTTATTTTTAATTATTTATTTGGGGGGGGGGCGTTCTTTCCAGTGCTCAATATCCGGATAATAGTTTCTTCTCTTTGTACCCCTTTTGCCGAAATATCTGGAGAGGGTATCACATACTTTTTTTTTTTTTTTTTTTTGCGGGGTGATTATATTTACATGTTCTTATGTTTTTTATTTTTGGAATTGTTGTTGGGGTTTCCACGTTGCCCATGATGAAAATGATTAGTATAGCAGGTGTGTTCCAAACGGAACTTCATGTCAACCCAGGCAACACCGGGTACCCATGCTAGTATATAATAAATATCAACATACACAAATAATCAACAATAATTCTATATTTAAGTACTGAGGATATTGCACAATCATCTTGACATCAGTTTTCATAAAAATCACCAAAGTTAAATAATGTTGAGCCTGGTCAGTACCAAATGGGCAATTACTTGAAAATACCATGTGCTGTATGTTGGAGGACATTGAAACCTCCTTGCACTGCAAAAATTTAATGTCATCACCCCTGACTGGGGTATACAAGCAAGTGGGAACAGCTTGTGAATTTCATATTCCCATGACACTTCCTCCTTTGAGGGAAGCCGGTTCAACCCACTTAGGGTGAGTGCTACTGCTTTTATTTAAGTATTAACAGCAACCAAAAACAATAAAACAAAACAAACAAAAAAACATATTGCCATAAATAAAAACATAGAAATATCATTGTTGAAGAGACATTAGTTCAAAGCAAAAAAATGTAAACAATTTAACTTATGTCAAGACTGATTTTGAACGATTTATTTTTGTCTGCATTATATTTTTGTAATGTTCAAATATGTCTGTAAAGCTATTGAATATATCTATATATAAAGTTGTTCCTGTCTGTGCACAAACTCTTTCTAGTTGCTTAACAACATCCATGTGGTCATGTGATGTAACAAAGTTGCTAAGCAATAATAAGTTCTAAATGATAGTCTTCTGGCAGTCGAAGGTTCAATCCTAATTATAGGCACAACTCAGAATAAAATAAAAATTACTTAAGAATTCTACCCAGTCATGGCTAATGTCATGAGAAGAATCTATCCTCATAGATTAAATAAAATATTAAATGTTCTTTTTCTTTCTCAATTTATGGTAAAAAAAAAAAAAGTGAATCTTTTCTTGGAAAAAAAACAATTTTTCTTGATAAAAAAAATTTTTTTCAAAAAAATAATTAAGTAAACAAACAATACAAAATGCAAGTTTTCTTGTGGAAAATAAATATATATATATTCAGTAAATTTACAGTAGGTTTTTATTTTTTATTGTTTCTATTTTTTTTATTCTGGTTTGTTTGTTTTGAAATTCGTCTGCGTCTGTTAATTTGTCTCGGCTTAATCCAGTGACTGCCGGTTGAGCCGGACCATAATTGACGGAAAATCTTGAGGATCTAAGTCAAATTCTGCAAGAGTACCAAAAAAATATAAATATAAAAAGGGTGATTCTTCGTTATTGTAGTGAAATACAACAGCCAAAAAGTTGATTTTTTTTTTTTTTTTTCTTTAGTATAAAAAGAATAACTATTTACATTTTTTGTCAATTTCGACAATAAGCAATGTTATCTACCTAGTTGTCATGTCACAATTATTTAAATCTTCCATGATTCAACGAAAAAATGATTTCGACTATATCTGTTTTGATATGTGACGTAAACACAAGGGAAATAGTTAAAATTTCTAATTTCTTCGAAAACTATTTTTTTTAATAACAATTAGGTTGGTGCAAAAATAATGTATTTTGACATGTATATATCTGATAAAAACAATATTATTTTTGCACCAACCTAACTTCTACCTTATTGATTTTCGTAAGTTTTGGATATTTTTATTATTGCGACATGGTAAATCAGTAGGTACTATTGGTTTCACTTGAAAATCAATATGTCGATTTCTGAATTTTGCTACAATAACGAAGAAGCACCAAAATGTTTATGAATATTTGCATTAATTATATTTGAAAGCAATATTTTTCTCCAAGAAAATGTGCAAAAATAAGAATATTTGAATAAAAAAATAAGTTTGCCAAACTATCTTTTTTTTTTTTTTTTTAAAAACTTATCCTACATTTTTACATCCTCTTTGTTTCTTCTGAATTATCATCAGTCTTCCACTTTGTTGGTCTATTCTTTAAACAATTTTCTTTTCAATTTTTCCATTGATTTATTTTTGATAATTGATTTCATACAAAAAGAAAATCGGCTAAATTTTTTAACTTACGAGATTTTCCAGTGCGTGCTCACGTGCATATCCATAGTAAAATTAGACTCTTATGTTTTCCCATCAACTTCAGAAAGAACGGGCAACAAACATGCATTGAATGATTTCAACGGATATACCATTTTAATTTAAGATATTGCTTGGCGTTCGCAATAACCATTAACAATGCTCAGGGGACAATGTTTACATTTGTGTGACTTACATCTACACCCTGATTGCTCCTCACATGGACAAGTATATGTTTCATGTTCTACAGTCAGCAAATTAATCTCTTCATCTGCACAGAAAAAAGGCACACCTCAAAATATTGTGTATCCACAAATATTGAGAGCATAAACATAAGAAACATACATTTTGTCATTTTTTTGCTTTTTGTGTTCCATTTAAACAAACTGAATGCAATACATGGCTGAGTACAGCTAGTATGTGTATATGTATATACATATATATTCCCCAAAACCTCTAGCCTTGATGGAAGCGAGACTAGAGACTAAAACTTGCTATGATTTCAAATGATCTGAAATAACAGCAAGGGGAGACTTGATTCCAAATATTTCTCATATGTTATATCTCCCCTCTTTTGGAAATAGGGTACGATTGTGAATATCTCCAGTCTCTAATAATCTTTATACACTGTGAAATTTATTTTATGTATGAAAATCATAGAGGAGAGATATAACATGAGAAATATTTGGAATCAAGTCTCCCCTTGCTGTTATTTCAGATCATTTGAAAACATAGCAAGTTTTAGTCTCTCCATCAAGGCCAAATGGGGAAATATCAGATATTCTAAAATTTATATGCAAAACTAGGAAAACGGATGACTATGATTGAAATATCGGTAAAGGTGCAATATCTTTCCACCCACAAAAAACTGCTTTAAAATTACCACTATTATAGGTTTTCAAGGGTGTTGAAAACGAAAACAGTTAAAATCCCAGAAAACGAGTAATTTCAATGACATGAATAAATTATAGTTTTAAAAAGTGGCGGATCACTTTTCTATATTAATTTAACATAAAATAAACACCCATTTTATAGTCAAGGTGGCAATAAAGTGGGTGCTTATTTTGTGTTAAATTAATATGGAAAAGTAACCCCCCACTTGTGTGCGACATTAAAGGCAAGTGTCACATAGCCCACTTTACAATTCAGGTCATTAGCTTTCCAACGAACTTTCATTTGTTAAATTTTGATCAATAGATTTCGAACTTATAAAATTGCCCCAAAAAGTTGTGTGTGTATGTATATATATATATATATATATATATATATATATATATATATATATATATATATATATATATATATGAATAAAAAAGAATGCGAAAAGTATAAAAGCTTATAACTTTTCTTTATTCGTTTTTAATTGGTGACGTGCAGGAATACAAAATAATAATATTATGAAAAAAAAATTAAAAAACTTTTTTCATATATATATATATATATATATTCAAGCAAACATTAAATGCAATGGAGGTACTTTGCTTTATGATTTTTTTTTTTTCTCTCTCGATATTTCGTATGATCTTTTTAATATAAAAATGGAAAATATTAATGAAGATTCCATAATTGTTATTGTCACGAGCGCTTTTGATTTAACTACAAATCATCTTCAGGTGTTGAGGAAGTAAAAATGAGAAGGAGCGAAAATAGAAATTAAAAATTGAAAAGTAAAATATACATTAAACCGCGTTAGGTGATGTTAAGTTAAAATATATAAAGTTGATGAGAAGTTAAGATATAGGTTGATTAAAAATTAGAGTATTAAAATCATATACAGATATTTATATCCGTAGTCAAATTGAATATTGAAATGCTCATATCTTTGGTTCTATGGGACGAAACTACATGAAATTGTGCAGGCTTGTTAAAATTTTATGACAATTGGTAAAAAAATAATCTATACTTTCAAATTGATAAAATATGCCTAAATTTGTATATATAATACCCTAGCAGGCTAGCTTTAGTTTTGCTGCTTCTGTTGTCTCCCCTGTGACCTTGTCAGGCCACTAATATATAATTGTTTATTTTATTTTAGTTTTTATTTTATTTCTTTTTGGAAGGAATCCTGTTGTCCCTATCTTTTAAAAATGCTAGTGATCGGTCTGATCCAACTAAATATCATCCTGTTAATCTTCTCAATTATTAGCAAAGTTTTTGAGAGGTTCGCTGACAGCAGGTTTATTGATTTTCGGGAATGTCTGGGCCTCTTTAATGATGTTCAGTATGGCTTTTGTAATTTTCGTTCAGCAGCTGATTTATTAAGCGTAGCAACTGAATGGATCTGTCGGTTTATGGATAAGGGTAGGTTTGCGCTTCACCTTACAAAGGCGTTCAATCGTGTGTGGCATCCTGGTCTTTTACATAAACTTCCAGGCTATGGTATTGATGGTAAAGTTCTTGACATTGTTAGGTCTTTTCTTTCTGATCGAAGCTTGCAAGTAACTTTTGATTGTGTATCTTCATTTTCTTTTCCTATCAATGCCGGTGTTCCTTCTAGATCCAACACTGTTTCTTCTCTATATAAATGAACTTCCAGAGAATATTATTCAGAAAATTAACATTTATACTGATGACACCACCTGCTAATCTCGTCTTTCTTGGATTCATATTTCATGAAATTGATCTAGAAGTTGATTTAGGTTCTATTTATAGATTGGAATAAGAAATGGCTCGTTTCATTTATTCCTGTTAAGACACAACTATTGTCCTTTAATTGCAGGTATATCCATTTTTTTTCTTAAGATTCTTATGGATGGCTTTGCTCTCAGTGAGAGATGGACTCTAAAACTTCTTGATCTTTCTTTCTCATCAAATCTTTCTTGGAATCCATATGTTAAATCCATTGCTCTTTTTACTTCTCATAAAATCGGTTCTCTCAATCGCTCTAAACACTTTCTCACACCCGAGAGTATTCTCTATCTCTACAAATCTACTATCAGACCATGTATGAAGTACTGTTGTCATATTTGGGATTGCAAATCTGTGTTCTATTTGAAGGTTCTTCATAAATTGCAGAAAAATAACTGTAATTTGATTGGTTCCACACTTTCTTCTTCACTTCAACCTTTCTCTCACAGACATGATGTTGCTAGTCTCAGTCTTTTCTACAGATACTATTATGGGATATGTTCCTCAGAATTGTATGATCCATTCCCTGCTTCTTTTGTTCCAGGTCGTTTGACTCTTTGGTCAAGAGGTCTCCATCAATTCACTGTTTTAATACCTCCTTGTATTACAGCTTTCTATTCCTCGGTTCAAAAACTTCATATGCAGACATTGCTTGAACATTTCTATTAGTCAAGCATTGATAATACTTGAAATATGAGTGTGTAGCTGCTGCCACTATCATCATTATCAACAATGATAACAGCTTTTAAGTTATAGAAACAACAGTACTTGTAAAAAAAAAATGTACAGAGAATCAGTTCTGTGAAGCTGAGCATAAATGATTTTTTTCATCTTGTCCAAAAAGGCAAGTGGTTGGTACACCAGCCCAAATGTAGCAACAGTACCCCGTACATGGGCGAATGATGGCTTTATAGAGATGTATGATAGAGGCAGATATTAGATTTCATTATCATCCTTCCCTCATCATCATCATCCACCACAATTCAATTACTGAATTTTCAAAGCATTTGCATAAATTTTATGTTTTGATCACTAAAGTAATTCACATAGAAACAAGTATATAGCAATTAAATCGTATATTCAATGGGTTATAAAGTTTTGTTACTAATATTACAAAGCATCATCAGTCATTTGATCGCGGAGCATAAGTGGACCTTCCTCTCTGACATGCTGTTCTAGACTTGCATTGGCAATGAAGAATGTGGTTGATTATTGTTGTAATCAGCAATTGACAGCAGCAGGCCCAGTCCTGTTTTGTATCGTATCAGCAGAACAGGATCTTTGGAAAGATATCATTATACCGCAACAACAGCGACATAAACTTCTTTTCACAGGCACATCTTTTTCTTTCTCTTGATTTTCTATCTTCTTGTCTTATGTACGTCGACATACACACACGCATTGCATAAATGTTTGTTGGTCTTAATGAAAGATTGTAAGGCATATTGTTTCTGCTTTTGTGTGAGCGGAAGGTGCTTATTTTTGTATGCACGCATGTTTCTTGAAGTAGGCCATGTTTGGCATAATACTTTATTTGTGAAGAGCAAAGTATTGATAGGATTTTTTTTCCCTACTGTATTTATTCTTGATGACTCTTGCAATCTTTTGCTCAATACAAAAGTTCAGTAAGTACTGAATATTAGTGTTGGGATGATTAATCTGGAATTGGAAAATGTGCCAGTTTTTGGTGTATCGGAATCTGAAATATTTATACCTAATTTCTGATTCCAAAAGTGATTCTTTTAATCATTAATTTCCATTGCTGGTACTACTGATAAAGATAAATATTTATTGATTTTTAAACTATCAGGAGTACTAAAATCCATAGACCTCCACCCCATTCTCTCTTACAAGTGTATTTTTAGGTTTGCAAAAATATATGCACATATTACATAGGTTTTTAGAGTTATCCGAACTTTAAAAACAAAACAAACAAAAAAACTCTATTTTCCCCATTCTCTATCTGTGCCTAAATCAAAACGTAGATTCCATGAACACAGCTTCTTTCTTAGAACAGCACGCCAGTGAAACTCTGTTCCATCTGCCTGTTTCCCACCTGACTACAACTTGGATGTCTTCAAGTCTAACGTAAACAAGTTCCTGATGGGCCGCCCCCTTAAGTAGACGCTTTATGAAATCTCAACACTAACGTACAACGTACTGTACATGCAATAACCCTTATCCCTGAGTGGCTTCCGGGCCTTGATAAGTGGTGACCTCCTTGTAAAAAAAAAAAAAAAAAAAAAAAAAAAAAAAAAAAAAAAAAGCGAAGTATTCTGCGATCGGAATCAGTAATTGTATCAGAATCCATAAAAATCTTTGAATCATCCCATCATTAATATATGCATGTAAACACATTTACGTATGTAAAAACACAATGTGTGGCTATGCATAGGAGTCCCTTAATCATGATGATGGCTATATATTATCAACCGACATCCAATATAGGTGACTGGAGAGTGGGTACCTCTGAATTTATTATTCCCTTGACACTTCCTGTTTTGAAGGAAGGCAGCTCAACCCACCTAGGGTGAATGCCATACAACAAATTAACAAACTCCGCTTACTGACCGAGAACAGAACAGCAGAAGTTTAATATCAGAACAGATACTACACTTTCAAAGATATGGTCTGTTTACAATTAAGTTTTAAGTATTGAATATGTTAGATAAAATTAAAGCAATGAGTTCAAATTTACTTCCATGAAAAATTTACTATGTGATATCATAAAGTAACCTTCATCTTTGATAAAAATGTATTTGTGATACTAAACAAATGTTAACCATTGTGTTTCTTTGTAATTGTTTCAATTTTTAAGTGTAACAATATGTGTCAACTTTGATACAATCTACTTGCTTTAATATTCATGGTTGAATTTCAGTCACTTCAAGAGATAGTTAAAAAATTTAAACACATTAAGCAATAGTTGGTCTTACAACATTCATTTACTGGAAGGGTGCCCATGAAGCGGGTATCTGAGTGTACAGCAAAGTCCCGCGCGGAGTGCGGGTATCTTTTCTAGTCTATATATAAGATTTTTTTCTTTTGCTGTTAGAAAAATCGATATGTTTAAAATTTAGACAATTCAAATTAGTTTCAATAAAAGTAAAATATTTTTACAGCATTTATTGACACCATTAAAATTTTGATAAGATTTTATCTCATGTCATTAGGGTCCCATTAACGATTCCAGTTGTTGCTTACTGGAAATTCAATTGAAAACAAAGGTTTATACTAAGATCAGTTCTTTGTTATTCTTCATGTAGCAGCTTGTACGCATCTAATAGAAACTTCCTTCTGTTTTATAGACAATAGATGCACTCTGAAAAGGGTCTGCACAATGACTCCTTTACTGTGAAGCTGATTTATATAATTTTTCAACTGCACTTTGTTTTTTGCCTGATTGCTGTACAAATAAACATGGACTACATGTCAGTGCACTACTCAGTCATGTATGTTTCGGAGTTTTAAGTTCTAGAATAATTTTATCCCGTCATCAGGCTTCGATCAAAGTATCAGTTTTGTGCTCAGAGAAGAATTTTTTCTAGATTGAAGCAATTTTTATTTTTGTTCACATTCCAGAGTGCCCCTTTCTGTAGAGTTGGATTTTCCTAACATTAAAAACCTTTGTGTCTGAGATATCTCTCATGGGGAGTGAAGAAGACAATTATCCGGCCCTCAAATTAACATCAATTTCTATTGTTTTTTTTTTAATTTTAATAATTTTCAACTTGGAGAATCAAGTGAAAAATTAACTTTACATGGATGTTTGGCATGAATGCAGACCTCCCGATATTTCATTGCTGATTAAAATGAAATATGTTTATATGAGTACCCTGGGTAATGTACTTTTAAAAAAAAATATATAAGATAATGAGATATATCTCCATTTTCGATCTATAAATACATAGAACATCTGGTATTCCATAATCGCTCTAGTATTGATAATCAGCTGCTGTAAACAAGACTGGCGATTTTTGTTTATTTGCATAAATACAATAAGCTGTCTGGCATGAATGGAAACCCCACAGGTTCAACTTGAAAAGTGTACATGTATTTTGACAATACCTCCCTCAATGCAAATGAATCTAGTTTACAGAAAAGCTAGCAAAAATGGAGATTTTTTTTGTTGATATAATAATATAATTATATTGTATAATATAATTAATATCAGGCTATGCTGAATTTGATTATATTTGTAAATCTTATACCAGGAATAAGTGTGGGTATGTGAAACACTTAAACAAATTATTTATATTTTTCGGACTACTGTTCTCACTTTAAGTGTTATTTTCACAATGTTTTGATCGATGTAACCTCCAACCTTCTTTAGGTGTTTCTTGTTGAATCTGCACAGAATTTCAAACAGAAACCCCTTATTTAATCTACAAGGGTAGCCTGCTTTTGTTCTATCAGCCATGGCTGAGGATTGAACCTTCAACCTTCAGAAGAGTGTAACTTAGAACTGAATTTTACTTGGTACTTTATCCATTACGCAACACAACGGGTTTCTGCTGAAGAAAGATTTCAAAGGTTTGATAACACACACCCGAAGAAGGTTGGAGGTTGCATCAACCGAAACATTGCAAAAATAACTCAGGATGAGAACAGTAGTCCAAAGAATTCAAATAATAATCAATCCTCATCTTAAAAATTCAGGAACGTGAGACAAAGAATTGTTAGATATTACATTGACAGGTTTCATTGAGTAGAGTGACAGTTTGATCTTTTCTATCGAGATACTCTAAGCTCAAATAGAGGTGCCATCCTCTATGTTAATATTTTTTTAAATGGACTGATAATGTTAAAACATTAAATCTTTTGGATTATTCTTATCTTGGCTACGTTTCAGCTGATGTAACCTTTGACCTTCTTCAAATGCATCTTTTTGAACTTGAGGGCCCATATATAAACATTTCTGAGTTTGAGAAAATGCATTTGAAGAAGGTCAGAAATTACATTAATAAAAATGATTGTGAAAATAAAAATCATGTTGAGCATAGTAGTCTGAATAATGCAAATTATTAATGCTTATTTAAAGGATGGGGGAAAAAAAATTTGTAACCTAATTTACTTTTATTTGAAGATTTTTGGAGTTGGAATTGGACAGTCTCAAAATTTATATTCAACACACACACACACACACACACACACAAAAAAGAAAAGTTTTATGTAAAATTAAAAATCATTTCAACACTTGTAATCTGTTTTTTATTTTTGTTCTCTAATTGTTTACCAAAATTAAAAACTGCAAATCAGATGCGTTTACATGTCTTTTTCATTGTAACGTTTTTGCTTTTTGTTTTGGTCGTCTTTAACTATACTCAGCACTTAACAGTATTTTAAGAATGCACTTTTGTTTTTATATATTTAGAGATTTTGCATAAAATTATGCATTTGATTTGCCAAAACATTTTTTTCTTTACTTATTTGTCTTCAGCAATTTCTTTAATGTGCATCTTTTATGCTATTTCTGGTTAATGCATGGAATTTGTCTATAGTTAAAAATAAGATCATTCAATCTGTAAAAATATGTATAATTTTTAAGTAAAATATCTGTTAAAAATAAAAAGATGTTTTTTTTTTCTTTTGAGATGACAAATTTTAAGTTGAAAACTATTTTATTTAATTGTGGATTGGGTAACTAACGGTTATTTTGAGTTCAACTTCGTTTGGAAATCCATCATGAAGAAACTGACATCCAAGCAGCGTTTGCAAATTGTGCAAATTTATTTTATTTACATTTGAATGAATAATTTCATGAAATGGATCTGCCAACTGGTCTCCTCGTTCATACGATTTAACCCTATTAGATTATTTTCTTTGGGTATATGTAAAGTTCTATATCTACACTGATAAACTAAACATAATAGACCACTTGGAAGGTAACATTCGATGCATTGTTACCAGAATTCAGTTTAATTTAATGTGCAGAGTTTGTGCAAATTGGACCTCTAAATTATGCCATATATATGTTAACTATATGCCAAAAATTAATCTTTGAAATAAATTGCATATTTGTACGATAAAATATTTTTCTATAATTTAAAATTCGCCATTTCTAAAAATACACTTTACCTAAAAGCAGATACATGTGATTGGGGATCATGTGTATTTGATATTCTCTAGATACTTCTTCTTTTGGAGGTAGGTTAATGTTGTAGCAAAACTCCAGAAAATTCGAATGTGTGTGTGTGTGTAATAAAATATATATATATATATAGTAGAAATGGTAATTAATAAAAACCTGAAGAAAGTGCTCAATACTGTTGTAGAGCAAATATGCGTTTTATTTTTTATTACCGTATTACTGTAAAAGTCTGAGGATGGTAAAAAAAACGGTCGCGTAGCTGAAACAATAATGTAACTAAACAGAAAAATCTGGTAATAAAAAATAAAACGTATATATATATATATATATATATATATATATATATATATATATATATATATATACTCGCAAAATAATTCCAGTTCATTAAAAAAAAATATATATTTACAATTGTTTCTGCCCATTTCCTTTGTATATATTTTTTAATGGGCGGGAATTATCATGTTAAATTAAGAACTCTTGTATTATACACTATTGAGCTACTATATAAACCTTTGTGTAAATGTAAAGAAATTTATATAAAAAATATTTTTAGAGGAAATAAGTTTTTCTTTACAAAAAAACTTTGTCCTCCTGGATATCAGTAACATAAAAAAAAAATGAATAATTTTATTAAAAATTATATAATTTCTGCAGGAAACGACAAAACAGCTGTCTATGGATGATTATATATATAATATATATAATGTCTGTCAGATAAATATGATAAAATGTAGTTTAGTTTTATGCCTGTGCAGAGTACCACTGGTGCTATGATTATCCTGAGACAAATGTAAGAGAAATACCTTGATAACAGGAACCTATTTTTTGCTTTCATTGATCTGGAGAAAGCTTTTAGCAGAATGTCAGAAGAGATTTATGGTGCGCTTTGGGGAAACTAGAAACAAACAAGATGTTTGTGAAAGATGTAACAATAACCCTTATCTCTGAGTGGCTTCCGGGCCTTGATAAGTGGTGGCCACCTTGTAAAAAAAAAAAAAATTAAAAAAAAAATAAAAATGTAACATACAGAAATGCTGAAAATCGTGTTAGAATTAACAGAACATTTAGTGCCAGCTTAATGTTAAAGTCGGAATATGAATAGGAATAAGGAGTTTTATAAAAAAAAAAACATGTCTACTTTTTGATAATACTTGAATGGTGAGCAAAAAAAGTAAGTTTTTTGTTTTCTCAAAATAAAATAACATGCAAATGTAATGTTTTAGTTTAAATTTGATTATGTATTAAAAATATTCTGAGAACAGGATATTTCTAACTAAAAATTGACCATTTTCAGCATTAATATTTCCAATTTTGTTCTGGAATGCCAATAAACAAAAGTTGTCAGTCTTATTTACAGCTACTGCAGCTTACTGATTTTAGAAGTATTATAGAATACCAGGTGCTGTATGTAGGAGAGCCTTTTCTGCTTATTTAGCTTTTATTTCTAGTTATCCTGAATTTCTCTTTGCTACTGTCAATGAAACTGTCAAATTTGCTAAAATGGAAACACTTTTGGGGATAGAGTAATTAAAAATTGATACTACAAAGAGATAAAACAGACAATTATAATTTTAATCAATAAAAACGGTCAACATATTAGTTTATCAGTACATATTTTTTCCAAATGTTCAATACTCCTCTAATTAAAGAGTTCTCTTGGTCATAGCAAAAAAAAAAAAAAAAAGGTATGCGTCAGTTTTTGTACCACTACCAGGATTATGGGCTTCATTTCTCTTTATTAGTTTCCAAATTTTATGATGAAATTTCTGATAGAGCATTGGTAACAAACTTTTAAAAAGAGCATCTTCTTCATAAAAAGTTACATAAGTCACCTGTTAGCGATAATATTTTATCACTGTACTTGCTGAAAACTGTTCAAATATATCATATAGATTACTAACTGGGTGCCTGGCGTTGCCCAATTGCTTAAATATATATTTTAATTTCTGCAAATTTCATATCTATTATTGAGACAATTCTCTATTGATTATTATATATCATATTGTATCCAATATAAAGTAGTGATTTCAAAAGTAAAAAATATATATATGACTTGGATGCTATCAGTTAGAATCGAAACCGAAACATATAGCCCTCCAGTCTTCTTTGTTACCATTTGAGCTATCATCAGATGGATGAGAAATAGTTAAAAATGAACCAACTTTAACATATGAATGTATATATCTGCACATTCATACAAATAACACGTTTAGTCAACTTACGTTTGCAAATTCCAATTTTTTTTTAATTTTGACTTCTTAGCAGCTATTTTTACTGACTAAAAATCCATAAAAAAACTGTCCACAAAACATGCAATGATTTGACCTGCCTTGCGTCACTCTGTGACCTTGTCTCGGAGGAGATGCACTTTGAAAAAAATGGAGACAGACAAACAGACATACATAGTGAGGTTTATAAATTCGGTTAATTATTGATCCATGTCAAAGTATATTCATTTTCAAACAAAATTATGGTATTTTGAGGACTTAAAATGTTTTGATTTCTAAAATATGACTATTTTAGTAACCCTCTCAGAATTTGTAGTGATTCAAAGCATCTTTATTGTTCATGGGTATTGCTATCTAGTAGATGTAGAACAGTTGAGATAGCAGGTTCAGTTCACAGGAAAACAGAAGAAATGATAAAAAAAGAACAATAATTAAAGACCAGGTCAGAAATAGATTAGTTTGGAAGTCAGTTTCTTCAAACTGTCCAACACATGCCAGTATATATGCTATGAGAGTAAAAAGCCGACCTTGGGGTTACTTTTGGCAGCTGCATGAACCTTTCCATCTAACACTTATTGTTGGCTAATTTTTGACTTTGAAATAGCATTATCTTTTTTAGCTCCTTACATCAAATGGCTTCATGTCTTGTCTGGAGGGATTACCATAGAAAAAATGGACATTAAATTTCATATGATGAATGTACACGTGCATTGCAACAGCAAATGGAATCTATTTTTCTTATTTAAATAAAAATTAATATTTGTTTTTTAATGTTAACCAAGAAAAAAATGTAAAAAAATTCTTTTTTCTTTCAAATTATCAATAATTAAGAATTGTGAGGTGTCAAGAAAATGGAGCATTGTTTCCAGCAATTATGAAGACTAGTCAGCAAAGAAAAGCCATTGGTTTTATATCAGCTCAGATACGTGCCTGAAATTCTTACATGATATTTTACACTGGTTTACTTTGCTGATCATACACGCATATGTACTAAATATCTATTGTAATATTACATTGTGCCATCAAGGATAATTTAGCATAAACATTTCTTTGCTAGTTACCACAGATCCATAGATTTGCCTGACTATGAAAGTGAAGTTGTATTTCTAGTTGATTTGGTTACTGGGAACAAAGTTATGGATACTTTCTTAAAAGTTATTTCTATGATGATTTAACGATTAAATGATCGTGGTTGTTAGGTTGCATGTGAACTAAAGTATTTATAGTAAAGCAAAGATTTTCCAATTATCGGTCTTTAATAATGGAGATTTGGTATCTGTCTGAGTCCAATACTATTGAACTTTTAATATTTAATTCAATTTACTGTACTATTTCAAGCTAATGTACTATCATTCAATATTCAATTTATGTGGGTGGGAGGGTTGTAATCACTATTTGGTTGTCATAAGAAATATTCTCTCTCCTTGAGTGGGGGGGTGGCTAGTGTAACATATTTGTTTTTCATGATACCATCGTCCCAAGTATTGCCTCTCTTTTTTTTGGGGGGGGGGTAATCTAGTATCATGTTTCTGATTTTTTTGAGATGAGGATTGATAATTTGGATTATTTAGACCACTGTTCTCATCTTAAGTGTTATTTTCACATTTCTGCTTATGTAACCTCTGACCTTTTTAGATTTATCTTGTCAAACTCGAGGAATATTTGTGTCTAACTCAGGAATCTGTAAGATGAGAATAGTCTAAATAATTCAAATTATATAGTCTAGTATCTATTCTGTTATTATGAGACTATCCCCTTAAGCATTACCTTCTCCTTTGAGCTTAGTCATAATAAGGGAGCATATATTTGCTAGTACTAAAAAATTAATGCAGTTGTGTAATTGACTCCTCGTCATCTATTGAATTGTTGATGTCAATTTCAAATCCTATCAGATCATAATGAAACCATTGTGTACAGTGCTCAGGTGCACTATAAAATGCATGTACAGGTATGTAGATGTATGGATGGTGGGGGGACATTAGGTGTAGTTTTGGCAACTTTCAGGAAACATGAGTTTTAAATTATGCAGTGTCTCTGAAGTTAACAATTGATGCAAGAAGTTTGTTGCATCTTTTTACAATTCTATGCATAAAATACTGTTTCTAAAATCATTGAGGTTGTGTTGTTTTCTAACTTTGTAAACATTTCCATGTATGTATCTTAGACACATTGAGGAAAAAAAGTGCTCTACATTGTGTTATTGAGAGGATGGTTAATAATTTTATGGGTGTTTACTAATTTTTTCAATGAGTTTAAGCTCCAGGAAGCAAACTGTTTAGAATGTGTCAGGTGTCTGATATAGAGTATTGATTGCTCATCTTTAAACGATTGCCATTTTGTGGACATGTATACTGTTGGGAAAGGTGTGAACCTGTAATTTCACCTTCAATTATTAGTAAAAATAGTAATTTGCGTTCATTTAATTATATACAATGAATCATTTCCACTGAGTATTGCTTCAGTATTAATCTAAAAAAAAGGGTTGATTTGCTTCTTAAACTGACAAACTGAACCAAATAAATTTTTTAACAAGGTTCACTTCTAAATGAAAATAGACAAATAAAATAAATCTATGAATAAATCAATTTTCAAGGTAGAACACGTTTTTTATTATTTTGGTACGATTTTGATATGAAGTCTATTAAATATACTTGGTAATCTGCCAAACTTAGAAGTGCTATTTTATCTCGAACATTTACCTGCGAACAGATAATGATAAAATGATTTCCTTTCTTGTTTCACCTATCAATAGTGTTGGGAACACATCCAATCGAGTAACATTCGTGAAACAAATATTAATAGCATTTTATAATTTTTTTTTTTTTTTTTTAAGTAATCAATTTCTGATAGTTTTATTCTCGTTCACTGAATATCTAGTTATTCATTACAAGATTGATGAATGCTACCAGGTGGTGTTCAATCCATAGAAATGCATTGGGATGAGTTATGCAGCATTGAATCCTCCTAATCATCTCACATATCTGATCTGAATATCTGTAAGGTATGTTTGATACATTGTATCGAAAGGCCCTTTCAGTGGATTTATCTGGGTTCTGTGTCGTCCTTGTTGCTGGCTGCTATCTTTTTGATTTCATCTTTATTAGCTGGAATTTTACTTTGTATGAATTATGAATGCATATGTAAAATATTAATTTATCTAATATATGAAGTAAAGTCAATCACTTTATTGTTTCTTTGTCATCAATAGCTTTTTTCTTATTTCTTCCTACAAAATCAATATTTGATTCCGATTTGCCAGTTTTTTTTTTTTACTAGATCCTTGAAGCATGTTAAGAACAATTAATTGATTTAATTCTTTCCATAAAATACTTTATATGTAATAAAAGCTATTTCCATCATTGAAATAAGGGAGAAACCATTTTTATACTATATATTGTATCTCACTTTTTAGATGTACAAAATTATGAATAAAAATAATTTTTTTTTTTTTACTGAACAATCAAATATCTAGTCTTATGAGAAACTAAATTAATGACCTTATAAATATACCTCTCATAGACCAGGTTAATAAAGTAGAAAAGGATGGGGGGGGGGGGGAGGAAACCTCGAAGTGTTGGTAAAGTCAAGATCAATACAAAAAGAAAGCAGATAGGGTGTAAGAAGAGATATAAAAAAAAACATAGCAACCAAGTTGAACTCTATCTTTCAGCTTGAAATATATGTACATCGTCCTTTCTGACCCAAGATGCACAGTTCGATATCAGAATACCCAGCTACAATAAAGAAACTCGGAAACCTGAATGATCTAGCTTTATAGACATCTGCTCCTAGAGCATTTATTGATTAAGCATATGCACATGAGTCTTTTTACTGTGATTTAAAAAAATTTAACTGTTATAAAACTATGAGCAATTTCGGTATGGTAAATTTTTAATCTCTATAAAAACAGTAGGTAATGTTTAAAGATTACGTTCAGAAGAACACGGAGAACATTTTTATAAAGGCATTAAAAATGGTGTTATGTTTTTGTTGAGAAATCATTTGGAGTGGAAATTAGTTTCATTATAGATGAACACGACATTGGGTCAAATTCTTTCTTAATAAATATAACAAAAACAACATAAAACCGTTTGTGGTTAAAGAATTTTTTTTATTGCGTTCTTTTCTGACCGCAAGCATTAAACATTACCAAATATTGGATGTAAATAGCTTCTAAAACTTATAATCTTTTAATACATGGAGAGTTGCTAAAAAAAAAAAAAATTAAGCCAGAAAAATAACTATTTGACAATTTAAATGCTTTTGAATTCCTTTCAAATTTAAAAAAATCTGTTTTCGTTTATGCTATTCCATTTTTAAAAAAATTTAATAAATATTTGATTACTAGTAAATAGATAAAAAAAAAAAATGAAAATTCGATGTGTAAGTTACATGGTGGCGAGAAAAATACAGACAACTGTCAAGTTGTTTTATAATTTTATTAATATAGAAATTATTATTTTATATAGCGGTGATATAGGTAGTTAGTAATGATTATACTTATATATTTATTTTATTAACCCATCTGCACGTTTTTTTTTGTTTTTGTTTTAATATTTTTATGCTGAGATTGTTTTGATCAACATTTATATGTGAACAGTATATATATATATATATATATATATATATATATATATATATATTTGAAAATAAATCAAATCGTTTAGATACAAGAGAATATTGCGAGGTAAGAAAAGTGTGGGTGGTTGTTAGCAACATAAAGTCTCTAAAAGTGTCCCTTGCGGTCACAGTTCACTTGGTGTTTGTACTTGATGTAAGCCTTTTTATTGATTAGTACTTGTGGAATTCCTTCACATCTGAGATCTTAGTGCCACTGTTATAAAACATGTTTTTGTGCCTAGTGTGATTAATTCATTGTCAATAAATTTCTTTCTTTTTTTTCTCCTTCTTTCTTCCAAAAACAAGACCCAATTTCTTTGTTTCTTGACACTTGTTATTTAAGAGTAACATATTTATTATTCTGAATTTGTTTAACTTGAAGGCTAGGAAAAAAGGTGTTGGTTAAGACTACAATAAAAAGAAGCTATATCTCTAATTTATCTTTATATAAAGTTAGATATGTGTACGTATTTCTGTTTCAATCTGCAAAATAATCTCTTAAACTAATGAATAAACCATTATAAATTTTGGAATATATATTCTAGGGAACATGGTGAGTAACATGGTCATATTATTTCTTTTGTAAATTTTAAGATTTAGGGATGTGTGTATATATTATATATATACACACATCCCTAAATCTATATATATATATATATATATATATATATATATATATATATATATATATATATATATATATATATATATATATATATATATATATTATAAAGTTTTGTATATTTATATATTTCTACATATAGGATACATTTTTTAAACTAATTCATTTCAAATTAATAATTACAAATGAAATTTCCTTTTTATTTTATTTCTTTCACATATGAAAAATGGAATTTTAATGCTAGCATTGACAAAACAAACATGATATAGCTTTGCTTTCTTTCTGTTTCATTTGTCATCATGGAATATCTACAATATATATATATATATATTTTTTTTTTTTACAGTGATTTCACCCCAAACAAGCCACTGTGACATAAAGGGCTACTATTTGAGGTCAAATTTATAGGGATACTATGTAGGAAGTTGAGTAGCGAGATGTTTGTTCACATTACACTTTAACTTCGGCATGTCGGTACAGTCAAGGAAGCAGGGACCTTGGAAGGAATTCTAAAGTCTAGCAGTTTGAGGGAAGAAACTAATTGAGTAGAAAGCTTTTCAGCATCTTGGGATCTCTGCAGTGTAGGGATGGGATTTTGCTGCTTTTCCGGTTAGTCGAGGGGATTACATAAATGGGGTACAAGTGCTTGTAGTTTGTCAGAGCACATTTCCATTAAAATACTTGTAAAATAGGTGCAGGTGCAGGGATGCAACATTTCGGTGATGAGACAAAGGTTGGAGTTTGCTTGATAGTGTGGGACCTATTAGGATGGCAATTCATTTTTGAACATTGTCTAAGAACAAGAGATTTATAGCAGATATGCCAGTCCATATGTAGAAACAATAGTTGACGCATGAACGAATGGTGGCCTTGTAGAGGTACAGGATACTCTCAGGTGCGAATAATTTTCTAGGATGGTAGAAAAAGCTCACCTTCTTTGCAACAACCTTGGCAATGTCCTCCATATATTTGTTTCAATTCCTGTTGCCTGTGAATATTAAGCCAAGAAGTTTGAACAATGAGCTCTTGGGTAGGATGTTATTAACCATGGCTATCGGTAGTTGAGGTTTCTTGTAATTACTAAAGGAAACATTGAATGTTTCCATCCATTTCCATCCCAATCCACTGGTTTTCTAGGGTTTTAGTCATTTCCTTAGATATGTGTTCATTCGTTTTCCCCTTGTGTGTGTTATAGAACGATGTGTTATCAGCAAATATACCCATCTCGGAGACAATTTTATCATGTTATTTATGAATATTAGGAATGCCCAAGAATCAACCCTAGTGGCATACCTTCATTTATGTCATGTTTTGACATACAAATATCAAGGATAACCTGTGTTTTTCTCTTATCTAAGAAGGATTTGATTATATTAAGTATTCGTCCAGTAATACCATATGATTTCATTTTCATAAGACCATTGTGCCAAACCTTATCAGAAGCCATAGATATATCTAGGGTTACTGCCTTATCCAGTGTGTAATATATACGTTCAGAGATTAGTTAGAATATCTGCAGTAAAACGGGCTTGCCTAAATCCATACTGTTGCTTAGAAAGAAGTTTAGTATCTAGGAGGTGGTAAATTAATGCTTGATTAAGGACTCAAAGATTTTGGTGAAGAGAGGGAGGAGGATAATAATGGGCCATAATTGGGAGGGTCAGTGTTTTTTTGCTAGAATTTTTGAAAACTGGTACCACAGAAGCAATTTTCTAGCAGTCATGAAAAGCAAGATTTGTTAAGATATTTGTTGAAGAGTTTGGAGAGAACTGAAGCAACCTCACGAGAGCATTTTTTTATGGTACAGCAGGGATGAGATCAGGGAAACAAACCTGTAATGAATATCTGTCCAGTTTTGGAGCTATGATGAAAATGTAAAATTTACTTTTTGCTTTGGTATACTTTGAAAACTTTTTGCAAGCAAAAAGTAAATTTAACATTTTCATCACATTAGAGAAGGAAAATTCTTTTAGATTGAGGAAATTTTTACTTTTGTTCCAATCTGAAGTACTTGCTTTTTTTTTTTTGTGGGAGGTTAGTTTGATTTTCTTCACAATTAAACTGGCCTTGTGTCAAATCCAGAACTTGTAGGTGGGCAGTAAATAAAGACCTACAATAACTAATAATTAGTAAATATTATAAAACTCTGCCACTTTTTTCTTATATCATATTTTATCTAATTCTTTTTACTTTACCTGAGTATATTTCCAACACTCTGTTAAGGAAATGCTTCACCAATCATATATACGAAAAGTGTTAAGCGACCCAGACTTGATTTGTACTGCTCCATTGCCTTTCTATAAACATTCATGAGAGGATTAATGACTTAAGTCATATTAAAGAATATAAAAAGATTGTGATGTGCCAATTGTTACTCAGTAAGGACAAAAGAGCAAAATATGGTACGAGATTGAGCTTTGTGAGGTCTCTTGTGCCCTTCCACAGTGAGGGGAGTACAATTACACTAGCTTTTTAAGTGGAGGGTGGGAGTGCATGATTGATACAATGAATACCATTATAGACAATGAAATCTGCTATGTTGAGTTCGAATTCTAGTAAATCTGTCTTGCACTAATACCATTGGGAAATTAATCATAATCTCCTCACAATTTGTTGTAGCTTAAACAGCAACTTGTCTCCGATTAATTCTCTACTACGAATCATTTAACATTTGTCTTTTAGTTATGAGAAAAGTGTAGAAGAGGTTCTCATACTCTACTTTTTCTTTCCTCTCCTTTCTCAGTGAAGGAGAAATCCTTTTAGATTGGTGCAATTTATATTTTTGACCCAATCCTTAGTGTTCTTTTCGAGAGAAGTGTTAGCTTGCTGTATCAAGTCTGGTTAAGATGATATGAATTTCTAAAAACTTTATATCGCATTGTATATTTAGATGTTGTATTTTGACTTTTATTTTTGAACGTTGTATCATTTTTGGTTTCCATGATTTTCAAGTTATAAATAAAATAAAGTAAAATTAATTTCTGGGGTAGCTGACTGGATTCTTGTTGCATGAAAATTTTTGATTTTATTTAGCATTCATTTTCATTGAGTTGAAACTTTTATACACATATGTAGTCAGAAATGCTTAAATGTGTATGTGTGTACATAGTAATTTTTCAGAATTTAGGGAACGCAAAACGAGATGGGTGTTTCCTCTCATTTGCAAATTAATAGAATTCCTATTCCATATTGTAAACAATTTGAGACAAATTTGACACTTTGTGAAAAGTAAAAAGCGTTTTATGTTGGTTAATAATTGATGCATTTTAAAAATGCATCTCTTTGAGGATCTTTTGCTCAATGCAGCTCATTTGAAGGAGCCAGCCTAAGTTTTCACCACTGCCTGTATGCGGTACCTAAAACTGAAGTGTGTGATCATTATTGTGTCCTTTGAGAAACGGGTGAACACCAGTTTGAAAGCTTTGTGTGACGAATGCCCATAACCCACTTGAGAATGTTGATATCACCATAAAGATCCGATCCTAAGCTGAACAGCCATTACTCAAAATGATACTTAGAATGAGTAGATTGAGAATCTGTCAGAGATAATTTTGGGGGTAAAACTTCTCTTCTCACTGCTTAGTGTGCAAATGAGCTGACTGATTGGGTCCAAGCAGCCATAGAAGCACATGTCCCCATTGCAAAAATTCTATAGCAAGCTCAACTCTCCTCAATGGTTCACTTCGACTTGTGCAGCTGTTATTACTCAGAAGCAGTATGCATTCTGCTAATTCAACTACAATAAGTCATTTGCACACTGAGCAGGGGGGAAAAGGTAGATGGTTACTTTTAATGCATCTAAAACCAAGCTCCTATCTTTACATCATCAACGCTCTGATCCCCATCTGGCATCAATTGAAATGGATGGCTCTTGTCTAGGGGAAGCCCCATGTTTTGATAAGCTGCTGGGCTTGACCTTTACTCCTGACCTGAAATGGAATACGTACATCAAGTCTGTTGCCAAGGTCGCTGGAAAAATAGTAGGATCTTTCTACCGCTCCAGAAGATATGACTGCTGATGCAATTCTCTATCTATATAAAAGTCAAGTACGTCCAAGGATGGAGTACTGCTGCCACATCTGGGCAGGAGCTGCTAAAAACAGCCTATCCTGCCTTGACAGAGTACAAAATAGACTCCGTGGCTTAGTGGGGGATGCCCTTTTCTCTTCCCTGCAACCTCTCTCCCACAGGAGAGACGTTGCGAGTCTATAGTGCTCGTTTGAGCTCCAATCCCTGGTCCCCCCTTGCCAATCTTTCACGAAAAACACCCGTCTAGCTGAAACCACTGTCAAAAATTTTCCCCACTCTATCTGTGCCAAAACCAAAACATAGATTCCATGAACAAAGCTTCTTTCTTAGAAGTGCACGCCTGTGGAACTCCGTTCTGTTTGCCTGTTTTCCATCTGACTACAACCTGGATGTCTTCAAGTCCAACATAAACAAATTCCTGATGAATTGCCCCCTTAAGACACTTTATCAAATCTCAACACTAACGTACTGTACACGCAATAACCCGTATCCCCTAGTGGATTCCGTGCCTTGTAAAAAAAAAAAGTCAATTATAAATTTACAAAAATTTATAGCATCAATTATAAGATTGTAAAAGCTGAAGCTAAGAGAAAGTATACCAAGATGATCAGAAAATGCATGGAATCACAGAAATTAGGAATTGTGATTTCACGAAAATCTACAATAGTGTGATTAATAACAATTAACAATTCAACCACAATATTACAGCGATTGATAAAACTGTTTGCACAGTGGTTCATCTTGAACTCCATCTTGAATTCTACAAACCACTCCCTTCCAATTTTCCCAGACTGAAGCCATGTGATGATCTGATCATCACTCTTCCTTATTCAGTATATCATAAGAAATCTTGATACCTCCAAAGCATATGAGTCTTGTCTAATGCTTGTTATAATAGTAAACCCCTGAGCTGACCCCTGTCCAATCTACTGCAAATGCCTTCCTGAGTTTTGCTTTCTGGATAGCTGGAAAATTGCCTGTGTGATAAGTCTTAAAGAATTGTGGTGAAAGAACTGACCTTCAAAATTATTGTCCCATCAATCTAATCTTGCTCTTCTCTAAAATCTTTGAATTTTTAATCAATCTAGCAATATTTTGTCATCTCATAAATATTAAACTTCCTTCTGTCCATCAGTATGGATTTAGGTAAGCGTGTTCTACTGCAGATCTCTGAATGCATATACCATACACTGCAGATCTCTGAATGCATATACCATACACTGTATAAGAGATGAACTGAGGGTGGCTTTGCTCGATATAGCTAAAGCCTTTTATAAAGTCTAACTTGAAGGTCTTCTCAGAAAAGTTTTTTTTTTTTTTGTATGGTACTACTGGATGAATATTTAATATAATTAGATCCTTCCTAGCCAAAAGAAATATCCTTGGATAGTCGTACATCCAAACAGTTTGATATTAACATGAATGTACTCTAATGATTAATCCTTGAACTTTTGTTTCTGATTTTCATTAAGAACCTGATGAAATTGTGCCAGAGATGGGTATATTTGCTGATGACACTATGCTCTATTCTCAACATGTGGGTAAAAAAAACCTTTACATAGCCAAGGCAATGGCTGAATTTTTAGAAAATGACTTAGTCTATAGTTGAGTGGAGTCATAAATGGATGGTAAGATTTAATGCTACTCAGACAAAGCTTCTTTCCTTTAACAATTATAAGAAACCTTTCCAACTAGAGATTGCCAAGGCTAATAGAAAAATTAATTTAATGAAAGATAAGTGGCAATTAATAAAATTGTTTTTATGTGATTGAATTAACATAAATTGTTTAATGTGAAAGTAAAGCTTGCATTATTGGGTTGATTGTTACAGAATTGTTTTTTTTTTTTTTTTTTAAATTGTCAATAACGTGCATAGATACCAATGATCAAAGTGTAGTATCTATTCTGACAGATGCTGCACTAAAAGATCATTACTCTGGAGGCAATCAGTTTCTGGTCCATGTAGGGGCAACACCATATACCAAGAGGCAGCATTACTAGCTCCCCCTTCCCCTCCTGTCAGGGGAGCTGGTCCCCCTTTCTCCTTTCCTTCCCCCCTCTCTGGCCTTGTGCTTAATTTGCTCAGTGGGAAAACAAATACCCATTGTCAGTAACATGACATGTCTTCTCTCTCTCTCTCTCTCTCACACACACACACATACATACACATTAATGCAGATTTCGTATTCATTATTATATTGGACCCAATATATAGTAATGATTTAAGAAGTTAAAAGAAAAAGGACTCGTGCACTACCATCGAGAATCAAAACCAAAACGTTTAGCTTAGGATTTACTTTCTCCTTTGATGTTAATGCTTGAGCTATGAAGACATATTTGCTCTAAGGCTAAAAATTAAAACATGAACTAATAGCTATTACGTTACGCATGCATATTTGTAATGCCATCGTTCGACCGTTACCTGGCAAATTCCATTATTTCATTTTCACTTTTGCGCCGATTTTACTCTGCTAAAACCCAAATATAAAGTTTCGCATAGGTTCGAATACCCTAGATATTAAGTTTCATATCTGGAGACAAAAAACTGACAGAGGCGTTTGGTAGGCAGTTTGATAGGCAAAACTTTATTTTAACAAATGTGTGTGTGTGTGTGTGTGTGTATATATGTATATATATATATATATATATATGCATACATAAATATATATAGAAAGAGGTTTGTGTTTACTATAAACATTTTATGCAAATATTACGCAAGTATAAATCATGTAGAATATCTGCATGAATATAATTACACATAATTAACTGAAGATGATCATTCATAAGCAAACCAAAAAAACTAATAGGGAATTAAAATGAATGTTTAAAAGAATATTCAAATTAGCTAGGTCTTTTGCAGATAAATGCAATTTCATGACCCATACATAACAAAGTTGTATTTCTTTTTAAATAAGTAGAAAAAAGGGGTTTTAATACGAATATTAATGCTAAAAAAAAAAAAAAAATTTATAGGAATACAGATTATTCAATTTATGGGAGAGGGGATAGTGTAGTATCTTTTCTGTGATCAGCATACTATCCTTCCAAGCATTATCTCCCTTTTTTAGGGAGGGTACTCTAGTAGCTGTTGTGGGATTATAATACAAACCTCCCAGACATTACCTTTTCTTCTTTAAGCAAGGAAGGGTAATGTTGCTCATCTCTTCCTTGAAGGGAGGAGTAATATATGTTAGTTTTACTTGTATTCACCCACAAGGCAAATTGCTGCAGAGATGCAAGAGGCTACTGTGAATTAGGGACCATGTTTGCAGAGACACTCTAAGTAGGATGTTGAACAGCAAGATGTCTATTCACATTACTTTTAAACTTGTGCATATTAGTATGGCTGGGAAATCTGGATACAGAAAGGAATTCCAAAGTCTAGCACTTTGAGGGAAGAAACTTTCAGAGTAGAGGGCTCTACAGTGAAGGCGTGTGATTTTATTGCTGATTGGTTTAGGTCAAGATATCTACATTGAAATGGCACTAGTGCTACAAATTCATCAAAACACATACCATTTAAATACTTGTAAAACAAACATAAAGATGAAACATTGGGCAATCAGACGGATTAGAGCTTAGTTGACGATGCAGGTTCCTATTAGATTAAAGACTCTTTTGTGGATTGTCCAATAAAGAGACTCGTGGTTGATGCACTGGCCCGTATATTGCAACAATGTTCCATGCATGTACTAGCAAATACGTTTCAGAAGGAACATTTTTGCTAATTAAACTAAGCGACCTATCCTGCCTCAACATGGTTCCAAACCGACTTCGTAATCTAGTAGGTGCAACCTCTTTCTCACAAGAGACATTGCGAGCCTGTCTTTGCGCTATCATTATTTTCATGGCAAATGTTTGACTGAGCTCCAATCTATAGTCTCCCTCCTTGCCAATCTTTCACAAAAAACACTATCAATTTCCCCTACTCTCTTTTGGTGCCCAAATCGAAATCCACACTAACGTAATGTACTTGCAATAACCCTTATCCCTGAGTGGCTTCCGGGCCTTGATAAGTGGTGATCACTGTGTAAAAAAAAAAAAAAAAATCTAAACGTGGGTTCAGTGAACAAACCTTCTTTCCTAGAACTGCCCACCTTGGAACTCTGTTCTGCTGGTTTGCTTTTCAGATGACTACAATATTGTCATCTTCAAGTCCAATGTGAACAAGTTCTTATTGAACTGTCCTCATAAATAATTTAATTATACCAAATTTCCACCACAAATGATTACTACACTGCTGTTCCAATGACTACCGTACACCCATTAACCCATATCCTCACGTGGCCTCTGTAATCCAACCCACCTGGTCGTGCACACGGCAAAAAACTGTATGCTAACCCTAAGTCCTCGTAGTTACATGTTTAACTCTGTGTAGTGGTGGACACTTCAAGGGTGGCCAGACTCTCACCGGTCACTGGAAAATACCACTCGGATGCTCGGAACTCACAAAACGTGCACAACGCTAAGTCTGACTGTACATCACTTCAATGTCGTGCTAAGTTCTCTTCTCACAATGGCTTGGTCTGTGTCGTCACCATCTGGGCAGACCCAAAATCAACTGCACCATCAATTTGACAGGCAATCAACAAATACAGAAAAACTAGTGGTTAATTTTCTTATAAACAAAAAAAATAATTATTCACTAAAAGTTAAAAAGTTATAAGTTTCCGACTCTAAATAACTTAGGTTGTTTCCATGGTTGTATATCTTTTGATTAAAATGAAATATACTTATCTAAGAACACTGGCTAATGTAATTTCATAATATAGTTTTAGGAGATGGGCTTCTATCTGCAAAAGCTTACGAGTTTGAGAACAAACGAACACAGACAGGCAAAAACTGCAACTTTATATAGATTTATTGATTTTTTTTATCTTGTTTTCTATGCTTCATTTCCTTAATTCTGAATCAAGGAAATCTGTTTGCCACTCCCATTTCAAATCACTAATCTTTTTATTCTCTTGACATTGTTAAATTCTTTCTACAATTTAGAACTTGTTATAGTTATTTGCTAGTAACGTTTTTAAACATTCACGTTCCTCTGGATCAGTTTCATTTGTAAAAAAAAAAAAAAAAGAAAAAAAAAAAGAAAAGAAAAAAAATCTAGCAGCTTGGGATAATTAAAACGAATTCCCTGAACAGTTTTGAACTACTTTTGTCCCCTAAAGAGTAAAATCAAGATATAAGGATACTAAACTTTGTCTAGAATCGTTTTATCAAATTTAATGCAAATCTGAAATATTAGAATTTTAAAATGGAAGGTTTTGCCCATATTGTTCCCCATTAAATTTTTTTTACCATCTGAAATTTCGATAATCTAATAATTGTTAAAATTTCACAATCAGATTTCTGAATTTTCTTGGAGAGATTCTCTTCGGTTGCAGAAAACTAGATCAAACTAAATAGTCCACATTTGGATCTATTACTCCTAGCAGCTGTGTTCCAAAATTCATAATGATTAATTAGTTTAGGTGTGAGTCCTGTAGATACATACATATAAGCATATCTAACTTTATAAAGATCACAATATTCTTATTTAACATTGGGTCTATGAAAAGCAGATATTGTGTTCTTTAAATTTTATCACATTCTTAAAATAAATTTTCCGAAAGTGTTAATAAAAAATGACTTTTTCTGATGGACTATCTATATTCTGACTGTCAGTCTGTGTAACTGTTTTTTGTTAATGCTTTTATTTGAGATTTTTATGAGACTTATACCACAGTTTAATTACACAAACATGACCAGATAATTTTTACTATTCGGATGATTATTTTCATCTTGGCTGTTATAATATTCAAAACGTTTTGGCTGAAGTAATCGGACTTTCTTCAGGTGTATCTTTTTGGTGCAGCAGTTAAAATGTTAATATATCAAACTTTTTTTTATGAGAAAAAAATTAAGTATAGGTTGGTGCAAACATGTTATTTTTTGACATGAAGTTGAACGTCAAAAAACAACATTTTTGCACCAACCTAATACTTTGACACCTTTGTCATTTGAAAGGAATTTGGAGGCAACTGAATTGTCGGAAATAAAATTTAGTTTTAAAATTATAAAGTAAATCCAATTAGTTTATTTGCTTGAAAGAAAAATACATCTCTTTCTACTTTTCTTTTTATTAATTCTCTCAATCTTTCTACTTTTCTTCCTATTCTCTCTCTCTCTCTCTCTCTCTCTCTCTCTCTCTCTCTCTCTCTCTCTCTCTGTGTAAACAGAAAGTTTAATTTTTTCTAATCTTCAAAATAATTACAAAATTGTTATGAAACAAGGGATGCATTTCAGTCATTTTTGTTTAGTACTGTTAATGGCAAGTTGATAAAGACACCGGAAATTGTGTTCAACAATAGTAAATATGTTAATCTGCTACCCAAGACTAACAAACAGATAGGTAATAGAAACACTAAAACACCAAGCATAATGAAGTAATAAGGTACTTTTAACTGTACAAATGAAATCTATACAAAACAACAAATGCTGCACACAATGTTTGTATTTTGGAAAAAAATATTTGTTTGAATGATCTTTTATTCTGGTAAGCAGAATGGATAAGCCAATAAAAAGCGCACGACCAATAAAAAGATGTAGGTATTGAAAACATCTTGTGGTTCAATTGAAAATATATAGTAAGTAAAGGACAAATGAAATAATAGTAACTATGCTACAAAAGTAAATGTCTTATAAGAAAGTCTTTCTGGTGTACATGAGTGGCAGCAGTAGTAGTTCTGAGAGTGAAAACTTCTCCGACTTGCTGTATGTATGACTAATTATTTAAAAGCAAATATATATCTAGCAGGACTAAATATCAAAAGCGATGAAAATGATTGAAAATAAAATCTTTTTTTCAAAAGTTATCTCAATAAGTGACTAAGGCACTAACAATTTATTTTTGTTTTTATCTATCTTTTTGTTAGTAAAGCTATCCTGATCACAAAGTCACAGGAAGTTCTGCTTTTACTTTATATAAAGTTTTACCGAGTTGTTTTTTTTTTGTTTTTTGTTTTATATTATGTAGTTAAGTAATTATCTTTGGCAAATTACAACAAACAAATGTTGCCATCTCTTTATTAGTATACTATTGTTGTTTTTAATCAATATCATTATATTAGATCCTATTTTTATACAGGTGTCTGATAAAATAGAGCATATGTCCATCAAAGTTTGAATATGGTAGGTATATTACTTATCTCCTTGCCAGAAGGTTGTCTTAAGAAGCCAGCATACTCCGAATAGTCCAGTTGGCCTTCTCCAGTAAGAGCGCCTGAGGCGATTAGCAATAAACTGATCACTACTCAATATGTAAAGCCTGGGAGGATGGACATTCTAGGACTGAACAGAACAATATGTCAGACAGCAACAAAGTCACTGATTGTATAATTTCTGACAAATTAACAATATACACCAATTGATAAATATTTTGCAATTAACTTTTTTTTGTTACACTATTTTTACGAGACATAATGAGTATGACCTATTTGAAAATTCAAGTATATCAAATTTATAAGTTATAAGACCTCAATTAAGCAATATTCTCTGAATTTCGCTTTTTTTTTTTTGAATTTTCTTTTTAGGTTTAAGCGTTAAATTTTAGATAGATCATTTACCTCTTTACTGACATGAAGTCTGTACAGTTTTGAAAAGCTGGTGCACTAGGATAAGCACACTCTGCCCTACAAAAAGTGCCTGAACAGCAAAGTTTGCATTCTCCAATAGGGGTGCTTCAGGCAGTTAGCAACGACCTAATCTCTTCACAGAAAGAAGATAAAGCCTAGGGGGATGGGCAGAAATATAGAAATTAAATCAGCATCACAAGGTGAATGGCAGTCTGTTGGCTTGCATTCATCAGACCAACTAGTTCTAACATTGTGGCTATCTTATATTTTTAGTACATCTGTTTGTCTTTTGGACTGACTGACTGTCTTCTGGTAATTTCTCCAAGTGTCAGTTTTTTTTATTGATCCTTTATCTGAAACAAATTTTGTAATTTGCTAGTCAATCACAAATTGTATTACATTTTCTGTTCTTCCACAATTATTCAGATAATGAGCTGCTATCTTGCACAAACAGGTGGATCTCAAATCCAAGCCACAACATGTAGGTTGGTTTCCGCTTCAAAACTAGTATGTCACAGCATTTGTTGACAGGCAAGTATATTTATCAGAAATGGTAGATGCATCCTTGTGACCTTTTTAATTTGTAAACATAAATCATTCTGACTTGAAAATGATTTCTTGATAATTTGGTTATGAAGTGAAAACAAAAATGTCTTTCAATTGTGATTTGAATTATTACATTTGGTTTGAGTATTTTCTCTCTACTTGTCATACAGATATTTTCAAAATCATGATTTTAATTTAATTTTTAATTTTATTCTCTTTGTGGCCCTTTTCTCTTTACTAGGTTAGACATCTTGACTCGTTGTCGCCACAATTTTCTATCACCTGCATCTTGATATATTAGTCCCTATTATCTTGTTTCTTCAGCCAATGACTTTCGTTCTTCCACACAAGTGTTGAAGAGCACTTTTCATTTCTCACAATCAAATATGGTTCTTTTAGTTGTCGCTCAAATCCAAAGAATATTACCTTTTTGAATGAAATCATTTAATAAGATTTGGGTGATAATCATTACCTCAAAAGTGTACTGACCCCAAATTTCGTCCAATTATTCCATAGTTAATTTGACTCTATCAACAAGCATTGTCCTACCTCAGAAATGTCTTGCATGTTCCACACCACATGACCAATCTCATGTACTATGCATGTGTTGAAACTTAACATTTAAAATAACTTTTCATATATTTGCAGTTATAACCTTTGTTCCTTGCTAAATGCATGAAACATGATACCTCAAAGTATTTTTTAAACAAACCTATTATTAGTAGTCAGTCAGCATTTGACACTAATTATGGTGTCATACCAAAGCCTTTTGACATAGTCTGACTCCATCTCTGCTTTTAATACCATAAAAACATAAATCCATGACGAGCTTCCTTTATTATTGTGTTCTTTTTGATGATTTGTTATTTTATTCTGTCTTATGTGTGTATAATAATTAGGGTTGTGACAACAGAATATTCTTTTCATTGTTTTGACTCTCGAGTATATATTAGTTAATATTTTATGTTTTTATATAAAAACATAAAATATTAACTGATATATACATGTGGTTCTCGGTTGATTAATCGACTCTGTCTGATATATACTCAAGAGTCAAAACAATGAAAAGAATATGCTGTTGTCACAGCCCTAATGATACTTAATCAATATAAGATGTTATTTTACTGGATACTTTTTATATGCAATTAAAGTTTTCCATTATCTTTTTCAGGAAGGTTTATCTTCACTTCAAAATGGAGCTGGTTCAACAAATGGATCCAATTCAGAAAAAGGTAATTTAAATTTATTCTTGTTCCAATGTTTGTTTGTTTCATGCACTATCTAGTTTCTATTTAAAATTGTTACCCCTTGGGTTGGGAACTATTCTGTTGTGAGTGTGTGCACCCCCATGAACCCCCATTCAAAAACAAATGTTAACCCCAATGCTTTGTATTATGATCTTCTGTTTAATCTTCTCTTCTGGCCGTGTTATCATCTCTCACATATGAGTTCACAAGTATAAAAAACAAAACATAAAACATTCTGCAAATATCAGTTGCACTCTGTGTATGTGTGTCTGTGACATCATTGATGCTCTGAACACTAAGGTCCATATCTAGATAGGTCTATCGAGAATTCATTTTGATCTACTCTGAACTACTGAACTACGACCTGTGTTTAACCGTGTCAAACTAGCAACTGTCCTAAACTGTCATAAAATTCACTGGCAGTCCTAAAACTGTCTCTAAACTAACTCTAAACCTATTGACTTGCATTGTTTGGATTGCTGTTTCTGTTCATTGCCACATCTTGATTAAAAATCCTACTATAGCTCTTTTTGTGTGCGTTGGTGAACAACTTCCTACCTTTGTTTGGCTAATAAATTTATTTTTTATTTTTTTTTAAATTCCTGACACTTTGAGTGAGGGAAGGGGACGTCCATAGTATCACAGGTATAACATTAGAAGTTTTCAAAGAGATGTGTTGAATATGAGTTACGATGTTGTTGATCTAGCAAGACAAAGCATAACATTATGCTGTGCTGACTGTTATTTTACAATATTAAATAGTTTATATAAGAACAAGGGAAGTGATGATTATGTGGCTAACGATATGAATTGACGACCTGGGTGTGTTATGTTTGAATCCAGTCGATTTCATAGTGTTACTTTTACTTAGGAATGTTGGTAACCTCCATGTTGTCTTTCCTGCAAAAAATGCCACTAACAGAATCAAACCAATCAAAGTTTTATCATGGTGACCCAGGAATTTACTTTACTATAAAAACAAGAAAGTATCAAAATATTCATTTTATTTTTAAAACCAAGTAGTCAACACGTTTTATAGTTAATAAACTAGTTTATAATAAGGAATACAACATTAAGTGAATTAATTTATCTTGAAAACTCATGCAAGTAATATCATTTTATTTGAATATAATAAATGTAACATGGAAGAAATAGGAAACTGCAATATAGATACTAACAAAGGGTGGACTTGGATTTTTTTTTCTGCATAAAACATGTGTATTAAAATATTTATTAAAGCTCTGTGTGCTCTTCATAGAGCTCAATACACTTAGCTAATCTTTCAGGGATGAAGCAGCATATTCTGGTGCACATTTCTGATAGCACTTGAGTAACTTCACCTCGGATTTGTTCACTAAATTCAACAGTGCTATAAAAATATGATTTCTACTTTTAAATGCCATATGAAAAAGAAGAAATATTTAAGTATCAACAAAATTATTGGCAATAGAAAATATATAAATACTTATGGCAGACCTTGTGTAGTTGTATTTATATATTTCTTATTCTCAATTGCAGTATATAAATGGAAAAGATATGTGAATCAAATCCTGACAATAGTTGTCATTAATTTTATGTTAATAGAATAAAAGCTCAATGCAAAAAATGCTTATCTATAAGCCAGTTCGAAGAGCAAAATTCTGCAAGATAGAATTTTATATAATCAAGCCAATAGAATCCCGAAACACCTCCCCCTTTTTTTTTGTCCCCAGACAAAAGGAGGGTGAACCTGTAAATTCACCCTTGTCCATTCGTCTGTCTGCACTTTTCTCAATAACTATACCTTGGAATTTTTAAAAATTTTGCAGAAACATTAAACATGATATGAGTAAAAAAATTAACAGAATGGATTTTCCAGGAAAACTCCGGTTCCCCCCTCTCTCTAGGAGTGTCTTTTGGGTTAAAATGGCTAAAATGAACATTTTTGTGCTTATTAAAAAAAAAACTGATGCTTTGGATTTTTATAAAACTTTCTAAAAAATTGTAACTAACTGATTTCTATAGAATTTTGTTTGTCTATAGTTTTTGATAACTCTTGGGTGTGCCCCAGGGGCTCTTTTAGGGCTAATAAAAACACTCCATTTTGAGGACTATTTTACCATATTTGTCCAGAATTTTCTATGTATGTCTATTTAGCAATTTTGCATGGTGCTAAACTCAAATTTAAATATGGTAAGCCCATGAGACTTTTGGGGCTAAATGGTGAGGAAGGTAAATGATGGACTTCGTCATTTCTTTTTTTTGCATAGTGTAGAACTCAAATTTACATATGGTAAGGCCTAAAACTGTAGTTTGTTCATTTTTACCAGGATTTAATGTCCCCTGGGAACTTTTGGGGCTAAATGGGGGGAGGGGGTGCTAAACTTAGTCATATTTTTTATGCCTCGTTCACTGTGCACTCATGGGGGACCATGCATACTTCACTTGTTTATACTTGCCTTCCCATAAAGGCAGAGTTAGACGCAAGGTTGGTTTTTAGTGTGGGGGGAAACTAGCTCCCCAAAAAGATGCACTCTGGATAGTAACAAAAATAAAAAAAAATATATCAGTCATGAAGTATTTCCCCTCCACTAACCGAGACCAAAAAGTGCAGTGCAGCATCAGAACAGACACTACACTTTGATCTTGGCCAAGAAAAGAAAAAGGCAACCTTTTTTCTGTTTATTTAAAGGCAAATAACTCTTATAAGTTCTAACCACTATGTTATTATTAGGGCTATGACAACATATTTTTTTTCATTCTTTTGACTCTCTAGTATATATCCGACACATTTAATCAACTGAGAACCACATCACTATATAAAAGCATATAAGATATCAAGGAATAAACACTCAAGAGTCAAAGCAATGAAAAGAATATGCTGTTGTCATAGCCCTAGTTATTATTGTTTTTTGTTTTTTTTAAAATATCTTTGTTGGTTACTTTATAAACTCTAAAATGACTCCACAAAACTGAACCACATTAAGTATGAAGCATCCTTGAGATGCAGCTACGTCTTAGGAGGATAAATGTTAATACTATTATTAGGATTACTAAAAAAAACAAACTTCTGGCTCCAAAATTATTGATCACAATTGCACCAAAATTGGTAGAAAGAACCCTTCAGGAGATGTATGTGCTAAAAAATCCAAACGATTTTATTTCTACTGCTACATTACTACTACCACCACTACTACTAATAATAATGAATATACAGTGAGATAAAACAAGTCTTTGGACAAAACAAAAATGTTTTTCAGCAATTTGGTACAAATCATATACAAACAAAATAATAAAATAAAACTTTCACATGATTAAAAAAACATAGAAATGAGAGAAACTAAACTTTAAGAAAAGTGGTTATTAAACATTTCCTAAAATACATAGTGAAACAAATATTTGGACAGCCTTCTTTTTTCATTATTAAACATCAAATTTTCATAGTTTTACATTCCAGATCATTCTAGAAAGTACTAGTTTGATATTCAGTGAACTTATAGTCATTCTCTGCCGAAATCTCTCAGAAAACATTGCAACATGGCTAAGTGAAAGGAACACTAACAGTTCATAAAGGACTGTATTATTTCAGCTCATAAAGTTAATAAAAGCTGTATGACAAACTTTGAATATTCCTGTTAGTACTGTATGGTACATTGTAAAGAAGTGGAAAGAATCAGGTACTAAAAAAAAACATGCCACGATCGGGAGCTCCCCAGAAAATTTTGGAAAGGTGCCGGTGAAAAATCTTGCGAACTATTCGAAATGATCCTTTTGTGACCCGTGAAGAGTTGCAAAAAAAACCCTCAGCAGCATGACCATCAGTGTCTGCAAGACGGCAGTAACAAACTGCACAGAGTCTCAAATCTTGCAGACCTCGCAAGACTCGTTTACTGAAGAAAATTCACCTTAAATCAAGACTAGAGTATGCTAAAAAGTATATCAATGACGATACCACTATTTTTGATGTGGTATGGTCGGGTGAAACCAAATTGAGCTATTTGGCAATAACGACGCAAGCGATGTCTGGTGTGTAGACTGTTCTGCATATAATATGAAGAACACTATCACTAACATGAATCATGGAGGAGGAAACGTTGATTTGGAGCTGCTTTTCTTCATGCGGGATTGAAACACTAAAAATAATTTAAGGAAGGATGAATGGAGCCAAATACAGGAATGTTTTGGAAAATAACTTTCAAAGGTCTGGAGAAAATGGGATTGTTTGGTGATTGGCGGTTCTAACAAGAGCATGATCCGAAACCTACAACGAAGGCAACTCAGAAATTGTTTGAGGATAAGGAAATTCATGTTTTGCAATGGACTGGCCAATCACCAGACTTGAATCCCATTGAACATTTGTGGCTAATTTTGAACAGACAGATTAGAACAAGAAGCCCCTTAAACATCTACCAATTAAAGTCTAAGAAGCCAAAGAAGAATGGGAAAAAATTCCGTTAGGCATTTGCCAAGATCTTGTGAAAAACCATGGCAATCGTTTGACAGCAGTGCTGAAGGATTCATCGAAAAGTAAATGCCCGAATGTACAGAGAATTGATTAGAGAACAGGTGGTTCCTAATATTTCTGATTCTGATATCTTTATGCAAGATAGTGCACCGTGCCATAAAGCAAAATAGATTCAATATTTGCGTTATGGATTGGCCAGCTCAAATACCCGACCTTAAGCCAATTGAAAATGTTTGGAAAATTATTGGTGATAAGATCACAGAAAAAAACCCTCAAAATCTTGATTTATGGGAATGTATAAGAAAATCCTGGAATAATATCTCGCCGATTAGTTCTGTCTTGCAGCAGAAGATGCCATAGTGTGATTGAAAACAAGGAGCTTTTCAGTAAATACTGAAAGGATTCTTTGTTTTTTCATTAATAATTTCCCCTTTCCTTAACTTTTGGACACCTGTAATTTAATTAAATTTATTTATATGTAAGAAAACTAATATGTATTCAAAATTTAAAATAAAAAAAAATATTTATTTAACTACCATTATTAAACATAGGAAAATTCATAAAAATTTTTTTTTCCCTTTTTCATAAATAAAAGTTAGAAGTCATTTAAAAGAAAATGATTGAACATTCCTCAACTTTTGGATGCTACTGTATATATGGAGAGTGAGAAGATCTAGAAAAAGACCCAAAAAAGAATGAAGTGAAAGAACCAAACAAAATGCTTATGGGGCATGTTAGTAAAGGTTCTCCCAACCTGCTGCTAAGTGTTAGATCACCCACTGTTTTCTGGGGGAACCGAAAACAAGGTTGATCTCTAGATGGGAATGGGGGCTAGCAGGTAATAAGGGTATGGAAGGGACTTTGTTCAAATTTTCTACAGTTTGAACGAAGAGTTTTCTTTTTTTCTTTACAAAATCCTTTTCTTTGATCTTAGTTTTTATCAGTTGTTTTGTTTTATTTTCTTAGGAGTTGATGATACGGTTAACAGATGAAAAAGACTTGTTCTTCCTGTACACATTGAAACTAGGAGAAGATGATTTCCAGTAGTAAGTATTGCTTGCTGGAATGATCAGTTTGTACTCTTGCATTTCCTTCTTTAATTCTCCATGATTCTTGTCATGCTAAAATCAAACCAAACATACTAACAAATAAACCATTTTCTCCATTCAAATGTTTAACTTAAGCAAATAAATAAATAAATGACCTTTACTTTGCCAGCATTTTTAGTATGAGAACACATACTACACTAGATTATTAACCAATGTTCATGCTTAGCATTTAACAGCTCTCTCTCGCTCACTTTCTCTCTCATATATTGTGTGTCAGCTGAGCATTACTCAGGAAGAGTCTGCAATGTATAAAGGTTGCGTCCATGGTAGAACACAAAAACATCTGTTTAGGCATTAAATATATATATATTTTTTTTTTCTTATACATTTTACTAAATGAGGAATTGTTTTAATTAAAAATCTAATTAGTATTATGCATCTAAAATTGAGAAAAACATGCTTGAAAAGTGGTAATATGATGTGAATAAGCAAAATCAAAATAAGATGGCCACCGAATTTGACTTGATGTTTCACGATTTAAATTAAATCTATCAGAATGCATTTAGGTTTCTTCATAAACAAGTCTTTAATCTTTAATTTGGAGGTGGAGATTTTCATGACCCTTTAGAATTTGAAAGAAATTTTAAGGTATTTTAACTGTCAAATAGAAAGTAATTTCTAAGTTTAAAATTCGTTGTGGAGGCTATTTCCAACCATTTTATAAAATAGAAATTATCTTAATAAAATTAGCTGACCAAATGATAGCATAATAATTGAATTAAACTGTCAAAATTCTATTAAAAATATATCAACCTGATAAAAATATTACATAGTTCTAAAAAATAAATATAGCAAACTAAAATGAAAATAAAGACTAATTCACATATATTTTTAACACTAGTAGGACCCATTTCTTTGTGTTGGACAAGGAAATATAAAAGGATTCTAACTAATTGAATTGCTAAGTTTTTTTTGTTTGCACGAACGTGCGTATCCTCCAATGGGGTCCTCCAATGGGGAAATTCACCTGAAACCTTGTTTTGTGTTTGCATGTACGTGTGAACTGGAAACATTTAATATAATTATTTTTTGTATTATTTGGACTATTATTCTCATCTTAGTTGTTGTTTTTTCACAACGTTTCGGTCGATGTAACCTACGGCCATCTTCAAGTGTATTAACACTGGATGTTATTGGTGAATAGTGAAAAATGTTTGGCTTTTTGCTTTTCCAACAAACATAGCGGTTAGAAATTCAAATTTTTTAAATAAATCCGGGTCCATTCCGGTTTTTGAGATGATGATTGATAATTTTATTTTGTAAAGAAATAGACTTGGTGCTATTTACGTTTAGAATTTCTATCGGCTATGTTCGTTGGGAAAACAAAAAATAAAAAAAAAGCCAAACATTTTTCACTATTCACCAATAACATCCAGTGTGAATACACCTGAAGATGGTCGGAGATTACATCGTCTGAAATGTTTTGAAGAAAAAACAACCAAGATGAGAATAATAGTCCAAATACAAGAAATAATTATCAATCCTCATCTCAAAAATATACATTCAACATTTAATATAGTTTATGCATGTAATTTAAGAGCAGTAGCAAAGAAAATGTATATCCTATGTTAGTTTTGTTAATTAGTGAAATTGTAATTCTTTTTGTTTTATGAAGAGCTAGGTAAATTAAGAATGTAAAAGAAAAGATGAAAACAAAGTGAAATAAAAAAAGTCTAAATATTTGATGCATATTAAAAACAGTTAAAAATGAAATGGGCAGTTGATATGCCAGCATCAAATTTATCGTACAAAAATGAGAATTTCGCATATCACTATAATCACAAAAGAAGGATTAAATATTTATGAAGAATTGTTGGAAAATATTAAAATCATTAGTTCTGAAGTTTCATGAGTGAGAAATCCTTCTAGACTGAGGTAATTTTGTTGAGGAACAAATGGGATATGCACCAATTTTTGTGTTTATATATACATGTGAACTGGAAGCATTTTATATAAATTATATGCATTATTTTAGAGCTTTGCTCAAAAAATATAATTTCTATTTTTGTTTTGAATTACTTGAAAAATGAAACTGTCAACCCAAGTTTTTCGTTAAGAGAAAAAAGTAAGTGAACCACCCTCCTAGTTTCCAAAAAAGGAGTAAATCTTACAAATAGTAATTGATTGGTTTCCTGTTTGAAAACGTTGGTAAATAAGAAAATCAAATTGAACATGTATATAAAATACGTTTTGAAACCATCCAATGCAAAAAAAAAAAAATAATTTAAAAATAATATTTAGCGATATATTTCGGTGAAAAAACTCACGCATGTCAGGATATATATATTTTTTCTTTTTACACCTCACGATGGTACTTTTAGGCAGGACGCATCCGTTGAGTTATTAGTCAATGGTTTGTTTGTTTCTTTTTTTGTTTTTTTTATAGTCCAGGAATGCACATGATTATTAATTTGATTGAATTCAGTGACCTTCATAAAACATTTTTTCAGTGTATGAAAATAATAAAAAAGCGACACTAATAATGTGTTTACATTATGGACACCTTAAAAAAATGTTCCTATGACGTAGCAATTTGTAAGGTATTTATGTACATGTGTTGCTAATAAAAATCGTAAAAGTCAATTAATGGTCAGAATTTCGCAAATTTTTTTTATACTTATTCACAATTGGATGCACAAAAATGATATCAGAAATTGTGTAACCATATAATACATAATCTTATTGTAATTGTACAAAAAAAAATGAGGTCAAATCAAATTCCGTCTGTGCTTGTTTACACTTATGTCAGCTGTTGTTCGTGCTTTATGATGAATGCCCTGGAAAAGTCACATCTGATTAATGTTTACTGGTTGTAAAATATAACTGCAGTAGTTTTGTAAAAGTCGCACAGAAATGACATCAGCAACAATCATGTAGTTAATACTTAATCTAATTACCCCTCTATACGGAATAATGATGTTTGACATGCCGGTTCTCGTCAGATCACTGGAGTTAAGCAATGATGAGCCTGGCCAGTACCAGATGGGTGACCATTTGGGACTTCCAGGTGCTGTATGTGCTTTCTGTTTATCTCGGCATTGCTTCCAGTCATTCTGGACTTCTCCTTGCCACTGGACTCAAGCAGTACCGATTCAGGAGAGGTGTGGTTGGCGATTGCGCAACCCTTGCTACACAATTACATACACAGCTGCTCTTAAAAGGGGTATCCTTTATCTTTCGAGACTGAATGGCGGCATCATTATCATCATCAATAATTACCCCTCTTCTCCCACCGGAAGGAATAATATGAAACATGATTACTGTGTCCATTATACAAAAAAAAAAAAAAAAAAATCAATGTATATTCAACATAATGATTGATAGGGGAAAAAAGACAGTGAAATTAAGCTGGTATCCTTGTGAAGATGCTTTACAACAATTCCAAAAAATTGTTAAAATAAAAAATAGTGTTGCAATTGAATGAAATGTGAGCAAAACATGTATGTTAAGTATTAGGTGTTGAAGTCAAAGCCTTATTTGAAACCGGCTAGAAGCCAGTAAGAAAAACAACTTTATTATTTACTTATGGGCATTAAAAAATGAGTAAGTATGGTCAATGTTGAAAGTGGTGTATTCAGTGGAAATGAATTAGTTTTGTAGTGTGTCTTTGAAAGAAACTAATGAAACTATTGTTCACTGTAAGCAGTCAGAAAATGTGTGTTGTATTATGTGTGGTAATCGGAGATTTCTAATAAGCAGGGAAGCCATATTGAATTTTAGTAAAAATTATTCTGAAAATGTTAGAAAATGTAATCTTTTAGTAAAATGAATCCGAACAGCTAATCAAAGTGCTGGAAACCAAAGGAAAGGGAGCATTCATTATTTATATTATCGCCCCCATTCAGTCTTCAAAGGCAATGGACCCTTTTCTGTAAGGGTAGGTGTGCTTGTAATTGTGAGACAACGATTGCACAATTTCCAATCACCTATCTCCTGAATCAGCATTGCTCAAGTTCAGTAGCAAGAAGTCCAGGATGAGACTGGAAACAATGCTGAGATAAGCAAAAAGCATATATAGCACATGGAATTCCCAAATGATCACCCATTTTAGTACTGCTCAGGCTCAACATTGCTTAACTTTGTGGTCTAATGGAAACTGGTGTGTCAACATGATTATGCCGTATTTATTTATATACCGAATGGATATTAGATGACTGTTAATAATAAAACAAAATAATCAAGGATGTGTGTAATAAAATATGAAATATTTAGTAATGGTGTAAACTAGGATAGGAGGAGGATATAATAATGAGTGAGGAATTATCTTGCTACCATCTATAAGTAGGACTTGTTTGGGACAGTGGTTCTCTTCGGAATCATTATAGGAGTTTAGTATATTGAATTAAATCAATTGATGATGACCGGAAAACATGCATCAGGTATTGACAGGTAGTGTCACCATATTGAATGTATATGTGGTATTTTTTTTTTTTTTATTGCTATTACTAGTAGGAGCTGTTAATTGGCATTGCCTGGTGGAAGCATGTTAAAGGACCTCCCTCAAAAACAAATTAAACTATGGTTGTTGCTTGTGGCCACTGCCGTTCCTGGAAAATAGTGGACACTGGCAGCTGCAGCCCAAATTAAGTAATCTGTTTTTCAGTCACAGACACTATCTGTGATTGTCAGCACTGTTGGTTACTGGCAATGAGTGTTGGTTTGGGGTGATTACATGCAGCTACTGTCTGATTCTAAAGAAAGCATTTATTAACACTTTAGATTGAACAAAAACAGAGGTAGATAACTGCCTTCTACCGATAAGTTTCTTTAAGTTGGACATAGTTTTCTTCTGTCTACTGCACACATTTTTTTCTAAAAGTAGCTTTAGCACATATTCTAAATAATAAAATACTCTACAGAAAGTAAATGTGGTAAAAAAACAAATACATAACAAATAAGTGTTATCGAGTGTTAAAAAACGTTATGTATGTTTTCTTTTTACTTATGCATACATGTTAACATGCTGAATTGTTCAAAATAAGTTGCCAGCATTTATGAGACATTAGGATAATTTTAAGGTTACCAGTTGTTAAATTTCTGTTTTTGAGCAATTATTATTTTTGTATTTGTTTTCTAGTACTATTACATCCTGTAGAGAAGTCATTTTTTTTTTTTTTTTTTTTTTTTTTTTTTTTTTTTTTGCATCTTTTATTAATTTGTTGGGTAAAAGTATGCAATATTTGCAAAACACTATCTCCTCCTCATGTTTGTAATGAGTTTCAAAATAATCACACTATTATTTCAGTGTGCCTCAGTAAATGCATAAGTCCAAAAAGAATATAATGAACGTCCAAAGAGGAAAAGTATGAATATAAAAAAAAAATAAGTAAACATATTATTCATCAAACCTCAAACGGCCAAAAATTTGAAGAAAAAAAAAGGAAAGTTTTTTTTTTAATGGCATAACTCAGCCTCCCAACACCCCATGCTAAGAACAGCTTTCAGAATAAACACCCCCAACCTCGGAAGCTCTTCTTTACATGGAGGGGTTGGGAGTGTTTATTCCGAAAGCTGTTCTTAACATGGAGAGTGTTTATACTATGCTGGGTTAGGTGTAAAAAAAATATTTTTTTAAAGACCATTTTAAACGTATTAGGCACACAAAAAAGGATTATCTTTTTTTTTTTTTTTTTCCTAGAGGTTAGATGGAGCTAGGTTATGTCGTAAAAAAAATACCAAAATAACTTTCTATACGCAAACAAAACAAAAAAAAAAATATGTTCACTAATTTAAAAAAAAACTACTTTTATAACCAGAAAAAAAAAAAATTCAGAAAAGAACAGTTGCTAATAAAAAGAATAAATAAAAGTAAAATTTATGAATTTATTTCGGTAGGTTTTTTGTTTTATTTATTTATTTTTTCCATTGACTTCCGTTGGCTTCGTATAATCTAGCGGTTTTTGTCGTTTGCCCGATGTTGCTGAGTGAGACTCATGGAAAAATGGGATTTAAACTGCAGAAGTACCAGTTAATGTGTAAAATAAGATGTGTAAAAGGAAAAAAAAAATAAGTAAACTTTATTCATTAAACTCCGACTGATATAATATTGGTCAACAACTACTAATATGTTGTTTATATTTCACGGCGACAAACACAAAGAAAGAAGAATGTAGAAGATGCATTTACTACTAGATACTATACATATGTTTGTGTATGTTTTAGTCTTAGCAGAGAAGCTTAACAGTCATTAGTTATGTAAAATGGGCAAAGATTCATTTGCTGTTGTTATACAGGATGGTCGCTAGAAAAACGGAAATTTGTCAAACAACGATTTATTTTTACAACACTTACACGGCACCAATCAAAAAATAGCAACCACACATTTTATTCATGATCTAAGCTGACCTTCAAATTTCCCGCTTTTCTAGTGACCACCTTGTATATTGGAAATTAAGTGTCTATTAATTGAAATTGATGCTGTGTAAATCAATATTTGTCCTAGTGACACCATATTGTACTGTTCTGATCTAATTCCAGAATAAGAGAATTAGTGAGCAACCAATCAGAGGCAGCGGACTTTCCCAAAGAAGACAGTATTATTTTTTGATTCTACTACAGGAAAGTTAATGGTATATCTGTATGTATGAGCCAGTTACTGGCAGTATAAGCATAGAATCTGTGGAATGTGTAGACTTCCTCCTACTGTTGACTGATTTTAGGACTAAATATTTAGAGGGGAAAATAGGTAACCCTTCTTCAAACAATGTTGTGATGGTGTTACTCGTAGGATGTAATGTATTTTATTATCACAATTGAATGTGTCTTCAAAGGTGTTTGAAAGTTACATAAAATAGTGGCTATTAGCCTAGCTGTATTGAATTTGTATGTGGCATCTGTTGTTACAAACCTACAATACTTTGGTCCAGAGAGGAATTTCTGCAATCATTTTATTATATATGTTTTTTCTTTAGAGGGAAAAATCATTTATTTTATAAATATAGAAATGAACATCAAATCTAATTACTTTGTTAATTTTAATATTAAAAAGAAAATTATGTAAGTTCATGTCTTGTCCTAAACCTATTTATATGTGCCATAGTTAAGTACATTCTTGTTTGAACTTTTGTATAATTACTGATTGTGGCCTTTATCAGAAGATAACATATCACCTTAAAATGAAGTTTTAAACTATTTTTAAACGGAATTTGTCTCTGCAAAATAAAAATTCATCACTTCACATATCAAGAGATCTGAAAGGAATGGATTTTGCATGAAACTGTACATAAATGTATCACCTTCTCAAACAAAGAAACATAAATGTATTTTCAAATTGTCTTGAACTCAGAATAACACTTTTTTCCATAAAAAAAAAAGTATAAATTTTTACATGGTTTAAATTAACATATTCCTGATATAAATTAGCTTGTTTCTTTTATGAGACAATTAAATTTGTTTGTTATAAGTAATTAGTTTAATATCATACTCTTTTTTTTCTTTAATCTAGCCTGAAGAGTCAACAGGGCCTTTTGGTTGATTTCAGTGCTTTTCCACAACGGGTGGTTGATTTATTGAATATGTGTTTGCTGGAAGAAGGAAAAGATCTTCCAAAGTGAGTATAAAAATCCAAAAGGTTCGTGATATGAGAGTATCAGTTTTAAATTTTACCTCTTTTCATTACTACATTAGATTGTAGTGAGGTTTTATTTTAATTTCTTCTTAAACAAAGGGACATAACTTTATTAGCGATAAACAAAATTACACCCTTACTATATCAAACTTTGTCATGGATCGAAGAAAGTTGGATTATTTTAGATGGTTACTATGAACACACTGTTGTCTCCACATTTAATATCATTTCCACTATTCTCAATCTATGCACATATATGCACTATATATAATTTGTATAGTGCTATTGTTAACATGCTTTGAATTGTGTTATTTATTTCACAAACATTGTATTCTGGATTTTACATGACATAAGGATACAATAAAAATTAAAATAGTTTGAGTTTGATGAAATTAAAAATAATTTTTATTTTCAAATTTGGTTTAGAATTAAAGTTTATTTTGGTATTCATATTGAAAAGATGTATTAAATCACAGTATCAAATATTTAATTTTTATTGGTGATCTAAATAAGACATGTTGCAATGATGTTCACCTTTGGTCGAGCCGGTGTCTTTCCTGGCCTGCACCGCATTCATACCATGGTGGCCTATGTATGGCAGTTCTGAGCAATATTGCACAAGACGGCTAACCAATCACAATTTCACTATCAAAGGTTGATCACCCGTGGACCTGAGAGCTCAGCCCAGTCTTCCATGATGATTATTGTCCAGGTCCTTAGATGCCCACTGATACACTTGTATCATGTAGGCTTACATTGCAAATGAATTCACCATATGTAAACCAAGGCTTTTGGAAGTGTTGGGGTTAGTATTAAAAGGTTTGTTAGGGAACATAATGTCGGAACAACTTCCTATTTAAAACTTGAAATTTTTTTTGATGTACATGAAATTTGATCTATGATTATATAAAAAATAAAATTCACTAGATTTTAATTTCTTCTTCAGACTTAAACCCCAAATTTTAGACAGTTTTCTATAATTAAAATAATTTAATGAATTTTTATCAAAATGCCAATAAGAAGTGTAGAAATGATTTAGGAAACAGTTAATTTAGTAATAGCAAAGATTTCTTTTTATTTGAAGTTATTTTTATATACATGTATCTTAAGTCTCTTAGTTTAGACATGTTCTTATTTTTTTCTCTTTAAAGAAACAAAGTAAGTGTTGATTTATTATCGTTAAATTTTGACTTGTCTAACTGGTTTTTGTCTTTTACCGGTTCTTTTTATTTTTTAAAATAAGTCTAGTCATAAAATGTTATTTATGTTGAGTTGATGTTCATTGGCTGCCCACTGAATATATACAAAGCATCCTCCTCCTCCACTAGAAAGCTACTTTTTTTTTTTTTTTTTTTTTTTTTTTTAACAAAGTGTTAATTTTATTAATCTATATATCTATAAAAGTGAAAGTGTCTGTGAACATTTCCCTACCAAATTACTCTGTCAATTTTCAGTCTACAGACTTGAGATTTGATATAAGGGCTATTGAGATTTGGGAAAATCTTTTTAATCGGTTTTCGGTCAGAAATTCGGTTGTCAAGGGTTCAAAGTTCAACGATTTGACCTTTGAAAACTCTACTAAACTCCTCTGCCAATTTTGAATCTAAACACTTGAAATTTTAGATGTACGTTCCTTGGACATGGATCAAATTTTAACTTGATTTGAGCCAAAAACAAATGTTATGGGGTCAAAATTGGGGTCAAAGTTAAAAAAAAAAATTTGACCTCAGCTAATTTTTGGTCTAACCTTTTGAAATTTTACATAAAGTATATTCAGACATAGGGCAAGCTTTTTAATCAGTTTTTGGCCAAAAATTTGACTACCAAGGGTTCAAAGTTCAAAAGATTTGACCTTTGTAGTCTCTAGCAAACTATTCAGCAAATTTTGGGTCTCCGCATTTAAAATTTTACATAAAGGTTATTCAGACATGTAGCAAGATTTTTAATCAGTTTTTGGGCGAAAATTTGGCTACTAAGAGGTTAAAGTTGAAAGAGTTGACCTTTGCAGACTCTACCAAACTCCTCCGCCAATTTCGGATCTAAACACTTGAAATTTTAGATGTAGGTTACCTGCACATGAGTCAAACTTTTTAATATATATATATATATATATGCACATAAAATTATGAACAGTACATAGGGCTCGAGCAAAATTGGGCTGAACTGCTAGTAGTCATAAATAATAATGAAATTATTGTGTGCAGTATTCAGGTGCACTACAACTCATCAAAAATGTTTATTCATGTGGGCATTTCAGACATATTCACTAAACTTACTGTATTGGGATACAGATTTTTAGGACCAGTAATGGGCTTGAAAAGACTGAATTATTTACCTAAAAAGATAAATAGACAAAGTGGAAAAACTACATAATTTAGAACAAAGACATATCAATGCAAGAGGTCAATAACAGATTCATCTTTTTACACTAAAGAAAGGGAGTATTGAGAGTTGTGAAGCGAATGATTATCAGAGCTAAAAGGTATCTTGGACTTGAGATATATATATATTATATAATGTGTGTGTGTGTGCGTATATATATATATATATATATACACACTACCAATAACGCAATGTTGATACTCAGCATCATAATGTTACTGGTTATATTAACACACACAGTATATGGCAGATAGCAAAGTATTAGTGGATAGAGATATGGAGTGTGAGCATAATAGGAACCTGCTACGATTGGCAAGCAGCAATAATGTAGAAACTTTGATATCAAAAAAATTGATAGTTCTGACTGTATGTTAATACTATAGAGTATTTTGGTTGTCTATGATTGAGATTAAATTAAAAAAATCATTACCAACATCAAATGTCATGCTACATCTGTTCTATTTAGATGTCTGGATAAGTGGGATCTTAAATTCATACATGGGCTATTAATTTTTGTACTAACATAAAACTGTTGAACTAAGTAGGGAAGAAGGATCCAACCAGCTTCACTGCGAAGAAAGAAAAAAAAAGACACATTTCAGTTGACACTGGTTTGATCTTGGTCATGATCATTGCACACACATTGGCTCTGTAGACAAATATCACAACAGGAAAACTTTTTAAACCAAACTTTCGATTGCTTTAAAAAAAAAAAAAAAGAAAGAGTTATATTATTATATAATGACAATAAAACTTAAAACCTAACTGTGGATTACTTTTTTTTTTTAAATGATAATAAAAATGAATGATATTATTTACTTTCAACCAAGATTGATTTCTTTTGTAGAGTGTGTTTATATATTTATGTAACTTTTTACAAAACATTTTCTGAGGAACAGGATTTTCCCTACATTAAAATCTAATTTGAGAATTTAGAAAAATATAACTCATTTTTATTATTAAAAAAAAAAAAAATGGCAATCCAATTTTTCAAAAAAACATTTTCTTGCTGCAATATTTGTTTACAAAGCCAATGTGTGTGCTGAAGTCAAAGTCAAACTGGTGTCGATTTTTTTTTTTTTTTTTTTTTTTTTTTTTTTGCAGTGAAGCCAGTCAGGGTCCTTATTTCCTACTTTGTACAATTTTTTAAAGATTGATTTCTCCAAACTGTAGGTTCTTATCCTTTCCATCTCTTGTAATTTTTTCACCGCAGACCAGAAATCTTAAATTCTGGCCTTTGTCAGTGGTCACCATTAGATCACCCAGAAGCTTACTACTTGAGGTATCCTCTAGAGATAATGGCTAAATTACCCACTCAAGGTGGTTTATCTGGCGCCAATCTAGGAACATTCATTTTTTCAGTAGGTTGGTATCAGGATTTCAAACAAAAGACATTTCTATGTGGCCCAACTCACAATCAGAGATGTTTGTAATTTCTTTTGTGCCCTCCCTCACCTTTTCTCTTGGCTGGACAGGTATGTATGGCTTGCAATGTCTGCCATTTGCATGTACCACTAAGACATGTAGCCAAACATGTTTATGTGTGGACTAAATTGGTTTTGTTTTTAGTTCTGGCTGTTATTCATTCAATCTTTTCTTATTCAGATTCATTTTACAGTTTATCGGCCAAGCGGGAAGCAATGGAGATCGTTGCATCCATGTTCTGAACATTGTGGAAACGAATCCTTTCAAGCATCTGATCCATCTGTCTTTGAAGTTTGTCCCAGGACAAGACAGTGATATCAAAAAATATCTCGCTGATTGTTTGAAGCAGTTGAAAGAAACAAATGAACTTCTACATCAGCGTTTGGAACATACAAATGAAAACCTTACTCAACAATTGCAACAAACTCAGGAAGTAAGTTATGATTTATTTGTTTTTAATTTTTAGCCAATGTTACAAAACAAGACATGGCGGTCATGTGACGAGTGTAAGCATGTAGAAACATGAATTACTATTAAACAACAATTATTGAAAACATTTTTAAGAATGGAGTTGTTGGTAATATCCAGTTTCTATTTACTTTTCGATAAGGGCGGAGTTAAACATCAGTTTGTTTTTAATGTGGGGAAAAGAATCCAGCTGCCAAAAAGAGAATACTCTGGATTAGGGTTAAATATCCGCTAGTGTTACACTTGTCAGGAAACATCTAATAGTACTGCTCTTTACAGGGATTGAACTCGTAGTCTTCAAATTATGATTCTTTGCGTGTGATACATTTTTCCTTTCTCCATGGATGACGATGAATAAGTGGTTAATGACACAAACTGAAAAATAAAATCCTGGGTTTGCCAGGGTTTGAATCCTGCACATTTCACAGAAACTTTATCAAACTCACATTTGATCTTGTGCCTAACTATCCGAAGAAAAGGTTAAAAATAAAAAGAATTACTTTTTATCCCATTCCCATCTTCATTATAATAATATTGGGAAACAAAATGAAAGTAGTAAACACTAGAATTTACTTTACAATGATAGTGATGAAGATATGTTCTTTATTAACCCCAATATTAACCCTAAGGTCAGGCTAATGGTCGAGAGTGCTAGAATTGTGGTTAAAACCAGATGGATCTTCCATAAACAATTTTTTTCAAAACTTCCATCTCTGTAACACAATATCACACAACTGCTTTCCAGCTGCCTACAACATGCCATTTTTCAAATCAGATGTCACCAACTACTTGTAGAGTCGTCCTTTTAAGTAATCAAATTCTTTTCATCCCACCCATCGTTTCCAATCCTCTTATAGTATTGTTCATCTTCCAACCAACAATCTCTATTCTTGAGTTGCCATTTTCCTTGGTACGTGGTAAGTTATCAATATAAAAAATATAATTTCGGATAATGATAGATTGCCAGGTTAAAACCCTGAATTCGTTTTCAGATTAAAATTTAAGTGATGGTGATCAAGAATGGTTGTCTCATGGTAGATGTGTGATAATAATCAAGTTGACAGAAAGATGCATAGAAATGCGCTGTTCGTCATTATTTAGTTGTAAACTTTTTTTTGTTAAAGAAAGGATATTTTAGTCCATTTGTCAAATTCAAAATGTTTTTATCTTTTCATTCTTGTTACAGTCTCTCTCATCAAAATGTTCAGAATTGGAAAAGTTAAAATCTGAGTGGACATCGAAAATAAATGAAATGAAGAGTTTTCATAAGGAGGAACTTTCATCGGAGAAAGAAAAAGCACTTGAGGTATTGCTTTCTTTGGCTTTAATATTTTTTCATCTTTAGATACTTGCACTTCCACATGTTTTATATTAAAAAAAAAATCTCTTTTGGCATGAAAAACCTTTGTTACTTAAAATTGTATATAGGAGAATTTGCACCATCAGTCTGTAACCCACATCTGTCTGGAATGCTTGGAAACCATTCGGAGACATGTAACTAATTGAATATTATTCAGCAAACATTTGTCAAACATTGAACATTTATTTTTTTAAGCTTGGATTCATTTAAGTTCTGACATCTAGCAACTGACTTATTAAACTAGTAATACACACGGACGAAAAAACGCTTTGGATAATCACAGATTTCAAGGTAGTTCTACTAAAATAGCCATATTTTTTAAACCAAAGCACTTCAAGTCTTCAAATTACTACTGTTTTGTTCGGAAATGAATATACTTTCAAATGAATTAATAAATATGAATGTACATTATATATTTTAAGAGTTTTGAGCAAATAAAGTGATAAAAATGTGAACGTCACAAAATGGCGTTTTCGGTAAGGTTTTGTAATGACCCCCCCTGTTTTCTAAAGGTCCGTACCGTGATTGTATGAAGAATTTCGTCATGAAATTTGGGAATCAATAAGAAGAGGTGTTAATCTTAATACTGTCAAGTGTCCGAAATATTTTTGACCATTTCTTTTTTTGTCGTGTTAAAAATAAGACTTTAATATGCCGAGTATCGAACATTTTGAAAAAGAATTCTTCAGACACCCAGTAGTAAGTAAATCAATCTTTTTACTATCTTTATCAATTAAAAGTATTATTTTATGTTGAGTAGGACCGCGGTAATTGATAATTTAAAAGGACCTATCCGAAAAAAAAAATTGTTTCTATTTATCGAATTTGGTCAAATGAAGTTAATATTACTAGCAGCAGCAGCAGCTACAGCCACAGCCTGTAGAATCAGCCATAGCACAGTGTATAAACAAATACGCGTTCTTTAATTTTTATTCAAGAACGAATTAAGAAAAACAAAATGAAACATAATGAAAATATAAGAAAAACAAAATGAAAACATAATGAAATATGAATATAAATGTTCTTATGTTTAATTAGAGCTATTTTGTTATCAGAATAACATTAGTTTAGAACTATTCGGTTTTCAGAATGTATAATAACAACAATCCCAACCAATTCAGCATTATGAATCTGTTGCAATTTCTCACATGGTTAAAAAAAACAAAATAAACTTTTGTAGGTATATAGCTTGCATGCACTTTTATTCTTTAAATTAGTTTTGAACAGCGAATTAAAACAATGTTTTACTGCGAACAGCCACAAATGTTTTTTTTTTCAAAATCAAAATAAGTATCAAAATCTCGTTTATACATAGATTCGAAAAAGTTGTCAAAAAACAAATATATAACAAATAAATGTTATCAAAGGCAAGATAAGTTACTTTTCTACCTAACTGGATAATTTTCTAGTGTTTTTATTTAATGTAACATGTTTATTCAGCTCGAAAAACGTACAGTGTTTACCGATGTAATGTATTGGAAAATTAAAAATGGCGCCTGGCCCGACTCTCTTTGACACGGTAAGTTTGAGAAAAGGAGTTAAAAATTAAAAAAAAACAAAACTATACAAATACTGTTAAAAACTCACCGAATATATGTCAGCCTATGTCACGGTAACATATATTGAGCGAGTTTCTAGCAGTATTTTGTCTACTTTTTTATTTTTAACTCTTTTCCCCAAACTTACCGTTTCAAGAGAGTCGGGCGGCGGGCGCCATTTAAAATTTTCCAAAACATCGGTAAACACTGTTTTCAAGCTGAATAAACATGTTACATTAAATAAAAACACTAAAAAATTATCCAGTTAGGTAGAAAAGTAACTTGCTTTTGATAACATTTATTTGTTATATATTTGTTTTTTTTGACAACTTTTTCGAATCTATGTCAATATTCTTGAAATTTTAAAAGCAGTTAGAAAATCTATATCAATATTCTTGAAATTTTAAAAGCAGTTAGAAAACACATCAAACTACAATTAGGAAGCTTTTTATTTCGTTAATTTTTTTTTCTACTTATTAAGCGAAAGATATTTTTACAACCTGCTCCAGCGTAGTATAAACGGCCTATGGAATTAACACCTTCAACCTCGAAAATAGAAATCAACAAATTTATTGAATTTTCTTTGAAATTTCGCAACGCAGTTTCTTATTAAATTAAAACTAAATATATAATATAAAGCCAATAATTATGAACCGCTAACAGTAAATATGAGTGAACGCTCTCTTTGAAAAAAGCTCTCTTAACTTCACCTCTAATCCAAATTATGTGTGGCAAGTCTCCTCCTAAAACACTCTTTAACCCTAACAATAACACTAAGTTCGAGTGGCAAGCCCCCCTCCCCCTCCAACAAAATACCTCTGTAAGCCACATACAAGCGTCTAAAACAAACAAACAAAAAATAGATCCTTCCTTAAAGAAAATACACATAAAAATAAATTGGTTAACTGTCCTAAAATGCTAGAATGGCCAGGAAATGGTGAATTATTTTACATTAAATTTTTGTGAAACTAACCGCTCCCCCCTCTAATATTGTTTTTGTTAGCTTTGTCTCTGTCAAGTTTTCAGTATGTTCACACATAATTTTCCTTAGCCCTACAATTAATTCAAAGTCCGAATGGCAACCCTCCACATATTCTCATTGCATAGAAACCCTCTTAAAACTGCACATAATCATCTTAAAAAAAAAAAAAAAAAAAAGCATGCATATTTTCCCATAGAAAAAAAAACAGTTAACTGCCCTAAAATGCTAGAATGATCTGTAATAGGAAATTATTTTACATTCAATTCTAAAATAATTTGTTTATCTTTCATTAAAGTTTTTCATGGCATTTTATACATAATTTCCTAAAAAGTTAGAATCACATTTTGGAGGGGTGGTCAGAAGGAGTTGAGTGGGGTTAAACAAAAGGTGTTAATCTACAATAATACCAAAGAAATATTGCAATATATTCATTTTTAAATGGTCTTATGTTTAGATTTAAGTTTTTTGTACATAAAGCACATTACAATTCAACTTTGAGTTCTCCAACTTCTTTTCTGTTTATGGATACATGGCATTTTTAAGGAATTGCTGCATATTTATGCACATTTACTGCAGATTATTTGGAAACCATAAACTTTGGGAGATTTTCAGTTGCATATTCTGATTCTTTGTACAAAAATACACTTATACAGTAAATTTCATTTTTTAGTCTTGTGTTTTAACAAAGATATGACATTTTTACTGAAAAAGTAGTGTAAAAAATGTGACGAACTGCATATGATCTTAAAGAGGGAAAAATATCCAAACGTGTGAGGCACAAAAATAGCCATAACTTCCTTAATTTTAATCAGATTTTAAAAATTTAAAAAGATTCTTTCTTAGCTCATCAAGCTCTTTCTATGCATACCAATATTGAAATATTTCAAGCTATTTCAATTTTTTCATGTGTATTGCTAAGTAAACGCCCAAAACATTATTAGGTTAAAGTCAGTTAACATACTTTCTAACTTATGGTGTAACGCTACCGGAAACAATAAGGCAAATCAGTTCCTTCCTTTTTCTCTCTCTATATCTCCCGTGTGCATCTATTCTTTTTTTTATTAGGGTTTTCCAATATTTTTATACTTTCATTATATAAATTCAAATAAAAAAACTTTAATTTGGAAATTATAAAAAACAAACTTTTACTTTTATAATTTCATAAACATATTTCTTATAAAATTTCAAATAAAATAAAAACTTTAATTTGTTTAATTTTGTTATTAAAAGTGCAACTAAAGACTAATTGTGTTATCTGTATAATTTTGTTAATTTTTATTATATACTTTTCAATAATGTCATTTTCTTATATTTTATTTCAATAAACCACTTCACAATAGAAATACTGAAGAACACTAAAAGTGAAGGAACTGATTTGCCTTGTCACTGCTTCTGGTAGTGCTATGCCAGAAGTTAGGAAGTATGTTAACTGACTATAACCCATTATTAACCATCACGTCAACATTAACCCTGAGCACATTTTGATGACCATCTGCATAACACGTGGACGTGAAAATCACAAAAGATCACGAAATTCAAATAATGCACAAACATAAACAAATAGAAAAAGTGTTTCTTATATTATAAGTATATTTGGATAAGAAATTAGAAAAAGTAGAATAAAATTGTTTAAACCTGTAATATCTCACCAAATAAACACTTTTAGAAAACTGGCTAGTGTATCCTTCAGAATATGCCACCCCAGAATGTGTTCGTAACTTGGAACCTTTGTAATACCCACATCTTACCTCACTCACCATCGATTCTAAGCTGTCTCCATAGTTTTCTTTTTCCTCTTCTCTGTTGACAGTGTCATTGTCTCTCACATTGACGGTTATTGAGGGACACGCATGGGTTCATAAGTATAAAATAAAATATAACAAAATACAAAAACATAAACTCCGACACATTCTTCAAATATCAGTTGCACTCCAGATAGGTGTGTGACACTATCGATCCTCTGAATGCTAAGGTCCACATCCACATCTAATGTCGAGGCTGTGCTTGTTAGTTGGTTGATCAATTAATTTCCCTATCTCCTCCAAATCGCAACTCACATCAACTGTAACTGTTGGGAACTGTTGCAAACACATGACTTTGCAAACCGTCGCTAATTGTTGTGAACTATCAGAAAGCCAAGTGTTAAAAAAGTGTTTGTGTGCTTATTTAGTATTTCTTATTTATTATTACTTATTTATTACTGCTAAACGTTTCGGTTTCTAATGTTTGCTTTTACTAATCGTTCTCTTTTACGTTTTCTGTTTCGATTCGTTTTACGTTTCGTTTACGTTTATCACTGTTTTTACTGTTATACATGTGTGGGTGTGTATTCTCTTACGTACAGTTCACTGTTATGTGTGTGTGTGTGTGTTATTCTTACAGTTTCTTTTGCCTTGGAAGGTTTCTGAGACGTGTATGCGCAAATGTAATGTGAACATACCTGCTTGCCTTGGCCAGCGGATGATGCCTTCTGGTCGCTGGTCTGCCATCTTGCCGGGGAGTGGTACTGCAGACAGATTCATTAATGAACAACAAGATGGGATTTGAAGCTTCAATCTTTTATTCAAGGCAAGCCTACATCTCGGACCCTGGTTGTCGGGGAGGGACCCAAATTCCCATCTGCTTCATCTGCTGCCTAGACCAATTCTCAGCCCATGTGCCTGTCAACCGGAAGCCTACGACCACAATCCCGTGTCACCCCTAATTTCCGGTACATTCTATTTAGATCGCTCAAGGTTGGTGCCTGTCCAACCTAACCTTTCTGACCCTGCTAACTCGCTGATGGGAAATGAAAATATATTTATATATCTATTTCTAAAACTATCTATATAGCAATTAAGCTGGGATTCCCAATACTACACAAGATTTTGCAAACCCTTTTTAATTGTTGTGAACTGTCGCAAAAGCCACGGCCATGCCTAAAACTGCCCATAAACAACTCTATAAAAAAATATCTACCTTTTATGTCCAATCATTTGTTTGCCATACTTTGACCAACAATCTCATGTCGGCTTTCTTTAGTGTTCCTTGGTGAACAACTTCCTAACCATTGTTCTGCCAATAAACCCATTTCTCCTTTCTTTTGTCATACTTTTCTCTTAATATGAAATTTTCTTGAATTATAAGTTTGCATTTTTTAACACAAAATTATAATTTAAAAATTTTATAGTTTAAGGTCAGTAAAATGAAAAGTTAAAAAAAAAAAATTAAAATGTCAATCGATACTCTTCATACAATCTATTCTTTCTTCCATAATTATGAAATTAATAAGTACTATTTGGTGCTTATTCAGATTGGCACTTATGACGGCATTTAAAATTAAATAAAATACAGAAATGTCTGTTTGATATATGTACCAGTCATGGGACAAAGATAAAAAAATTCCAAAAATCATTTAATTTGATCATTTACTCTATTTCAATGAGGGTGAAAAAAATGTGCAACGAATCAGTAGACAAAAGCATACAACCCCAATACACATGGAAACTGTCAAAACAATCACTGATTACCTCCCATTATTATGTTCTTTAATAAAACATGGCCTTCTATCACTTATCAGTATTTTTGGAATATACAGTCTTTATTTCGGTGACAAGTAGGTACAATATATAAGTTTTTCTTCATTTTTGTTTTACGATGTAAGTGCCAGTCTGAATAGGTACCTATTTAAAGAATAAAATTAATTATATACATTTTTAACATCACAATTGTTTTAGTAATTAATTATTTTTTATTTTTTTTTGCAATAAATAAATCTTGCTTTTTATTGAATTAAGTGATCAAGTTGCTTATACTCTTTCAAATATATATAAAAAACTTATGTCCATTTAAAATTTTAAAGAATTCATTTGGATTGTGCTGTATTTTGTGTACTGAAAGCCTTGTAATACCCAGTGTTTCCAGGCACTTTACTCATTGTTTGTATTCTCTGTACGCTTTGACATTTTTCTATAGCTACAATAATTTTTCAGTTTTTATGACAAGCTTTTAATGTTCATAATTGATAACATTTTTTTTGGTATTTTTGCCTTGTGTGTAGATGAAGAGCAATTGCCAGTCGAAACTTGAACATGATCGCAAAGAGTTGGAGCAGTCTCATGTAAGAATTGTGAAGCAAATGGAGACAAAGCTTTACGATTTAGAAAATACAAATAAGGTAAGTCATTGTCTGAATTAAATCGGATGGTAACTGTTACTTGAATAATTAATGGTGGTTATTTGAAAATCTTATTTCAGTGCTACATTATCAATATATGGTATAATAACATTGACACGCTGGTTTTCGTTAGATCACTGAGTTAAGCAATGTTGAGCCTGGTTAGTACCAGATGATAGACCATTTAGGAAGTCTAAGCACTGTATGTGCTCTCTGCTTATCTCGGCTTATCTTATATATATATATAAAGAAATAAAAATTACAATAAGTTTACCAAGGTAATCAAAATGGTAAACTTAAAATATATTATAAATATTAAAGAGTTAATATTTACAAGTAAAGTAATCTCAACCAGATGTAAAAGCTCGATAAAACCCGAAAAGGAAATAGAGCTTATAATATGAACAAATGATTAATAAAACATGTTAAAAAACATCTTGAAAAAGAGTTAAAAACATATTTAATTTTAAAAAGGAAGCACAAGATAAGTGGATAGTCCTTAATCCGCGGAGTTTCGAAGAAATACTCTCCTTCTCATCAGAGGGCAGGAATTAGCAAAATACGGGATCGGATTTTGCATGTAAAAGTATTTAATGAAACCACAAGTAAGTCACAGATCTTACTTGGTTTAAAAAAAAAAAAAAAAAAGGGGCGAGGTAAGGGGAATAGGGGGTAAAAGAAAAAATGATAAAAAGATTTCACATGAATGAATAGTCCGGTGAAGGGTAAAAAATCCAAGAATGGTAAAATCCAAACACGGTCGAATTAAAAACTTCCAATCCAACAGGTAAGTTATATATATATATATATATCTATTATATATATATAAATCCGTAATCCTGTCTGTTTGTTTGTTCACAATTTGATTAATATATACAAAACTTCCTGCTGAAAACGGTTATCTATATAAATTTTATTTACTATAAGATTTTCTATATAAATAAATAGCATCACGATCAATATATATACACTATATTGAAGGCAATGTACATAATAGAACTAATCTAATTTGCATATTATATTAAAGAAAATCTTTTTAAATAATTCGCTCAATTAAAATTACTGGTTATAGTAATGTAATTGATGTAATTGTTCTATTTAAGAGTATTATTTAAAGTTAATTTATTTAAATTATTTTAATTAAAGTTATTTTGTACTATTTGCTAAACTGGCACATTTTAAGTAATTTTCACTATTTCACTTCCGGTTATGAATGGATATAGTTTTTAACCAAATCAAGAGATATGGTGATAAAATGATCTGTTTTAATTATTTATTTTCTATAAATGTAAAAGTTACAAATATTGATAAAAAAAAAAAAATAATTAGGCTAAGGATGATTTTATTTTTCGACAAAATATTTTAAATTGTTAGCCCTCTATTAAAGTCTCGGCTAAAGATGTTGATTCATTGTAAGGTGTTAGCATGTTTACCAAAAGGTTAAAATTTATTTCCAAGGACGATTTTAAAATCATTTTTCAACTATTCACCTGACTGTCTGAATTTTATTATCGTTTCCATAATACTTTGAAAAAGAAACAAGGTAAAGTAATGCTTTTTATATCAGATATATTCCTACGCGTTTTTTTTTTTTTTTTTCACTTTTTTTTCTTCGATTTTCTTTTGAGAAAGATCTTATGTTTTCCTGTCTGGGTAATTGATTCAGTTGATAATATATATTTGTGTGTGGGAGTTTCGACGTAATTATGGGTTTTTTTTCGGGGGAGGGGTGTCACTTTATGTCTCAGTGTCACTCAAAGAAAAATAATTGCAGAAGTACGAAAATGCGGGTGTTTTTATCTGTTTAGTACTTCTGCAATTTACGAACCATGCTATTTTTTTAGATATGATTTACAAGTGTAATTCAATTTTTGCCGTATCTTTTGTTTATTAAATTTTTATGTGAAAGTCCTTCCTTTATTAAAAAGGGAGTACTTTTTATATACACAACCAAGCATAGTTTATCCGCAAAAATCCTAATTTACATTTTTGGGAGCAACACAAACTGAAAACGGACCTGTACAGTTTTTTTTTTCTACATAATGTAGAACTTTCGTTTACATTTTTACCAGTGGTATCTTTTTCACATTTTTGATATCATCACTACTAATTTACCCCTATTTAATCTAATCTATACACCTATAATTCCGTATTCCGTTGGTGTGTAGTGTTATTCATATTAAAAACCATATTTTTCTATTTATTTAAAGAAAATACAATTTTCTTATATATGAGTTATCGAATTGCATTCATTAGCAAAAGATCTAACTAATTTGCATATTCTTTTAAACATTCATTTTTAATTAATTCCCTATTAGTTTTTTCGGTTTTCTTATAGGGTGATCACCTTTAGTTAACTATTACGGGTAATTATATTCATGCAGATATTTTACATGATTTATACTTGCGGAATATTTGCATAAAAAGCTTACAATGAACACAAAATCGTTTCCATATATATTTATGTATACGTATATATTTTTGTTTCATCTATCTGTCTATCTATAAAAGTGAACGTGTCTGTGTGTGTGTGTGTGTGTGTGTGTGTGTGTGTGTGTGTGTGTGTGTGTGTGTGTGTGTGTGTGTCTGTGTACATTTCCTTACGCAATAACTCTGTCAATTTTTAGTCTATAGACTCGAAATTTGAAATACAGGGTACTGAGATTTGGGAAAATCGATGTGACAGGGTTCAGCCAGAAATTTTGCTGTTAAGGGGTCAAATTTCAACGATTTGATCTTTAAGAACTCTACCAAACTCCTCCGACAATTTTAGGTCTAGACACTTGAAATTTTAGATATAGGTTCCTTGAACATGGATCTAACTTAATAACTTGATTTGAGCCCCAAACAATAAATTTTAAGGGGTCATAATAGGGGTCAAATTTAAAAAAATTAACCATTTTTTTTGTTTTTTTGCTTTTTTGCTCAGCATACACCCCTAAACACCCGGGCAACGCCGAGCACCCCTGCTAGTATATATATATATATATATATATATATATATATATATATATATACTCCACTTACCACTGTTATTCAACAATGTTGATCTAGGAAAGGTGTAGTTGAAGATTGTGCACTTCTTGCCACAAAAATTTCATGTGCAGGCACCTCTATGGTGGGTATCCATAGTCTGTGAAGACTGAAGGAGCCTTCAATTTTTTATTATCGTAACTTACTAGTGAGACTTGTGGAAATTTCATGGTTGCTTTCTACATCTATCTGAATAATGTGCTGGTTATATTTCTCTTGCAATAATATCTGAATGTAAGATTTAATATTAAGAAAAAATGTCTCTTTATTCTTTTGTAAAATAATTGTCATTGTCAGCTAAATATTTTTTTAAATATATGGTGCTTATATACATAAAGGAACAGCTGAAAATCTCATTCCAAATAAACTCTTTCATATTGTCAATTACTTTTTTGGTTTGCATTAAATTTTTGGTCATTTTTTTCAATGTGCATGGAAGTTGATACCATAACATTATTTAGATCAGAAAATTTAGGTTTAATAAGAACATAATTTTGTTTTATAAATTTTTATTTATTTACTAAATACACATTAATATACCCTTCTACCAACTTGCTTGTGTTGGTGAATAACTGATCTATTCTTTTCTGTCCTCAGTGAAGGAGAAAAAAAACACCTCTTTTTTAACTCTTTCCTTGTGGGGAGGCAAGTAAATAAGGACTGACATGATAGAAATGGAATTGCCTTGGCAGATGGACATTAATATGCATTCAAAAAGTGACAACATTTCATGAAGCCTGTTGTGTCATTCTGGCTGGAATAAAATTATATTTGTCCATTTGTTGGTGGTATTTCATTTGTTCCCTCTTTTAAATGATACTGTAATAATTCAATTTAATTTTTCAAAATCCTATTTAAAAAAAAAATAATTTGATTAAAAGTATATACAAAGACTAACAGATAAATAGTTTGTTATATATATATATATATATATATATATATATATATATATATATATATATATAATTCATTTGTAATTATTTTGTTTGTATTGATATTTTAGTACCCCCAAGGAGATTGTTTTCAGACCAATTTGTTTGTGTACAGCCTAGCATCCACATCACTTGGTCAAGTTATCAATCATAACTAATAACTTAATCAAGTTATTAGTCTTATAACTGATTTTATTTTAGATATTTAGGTCAAAGTTCAAGGTCAATGAAGTCCTCACTCTTATATAATCAAAAACTTTGACAAGTTTCGGACCTTTCCAGATTTGATGTGAAACAAATCTTATCTGTGTATGGAAGAAGCGGATGTTGCCACCACAAGGGATAGTAGTAGAATTCACAAGTTGTTGTGCTTCAGCTTTTTGGGGATCTTTTTGGTCCCCTGACCAAAGGAGAGTAGACCTGTAAATTCACCCTTGTCCGTTTGTCTGTTCGCACTTTTCTCAATAACCATGCGTTGGAATTTTTAAAAATTTTGCACAAACATTAAACATGATATGAGTAAAAAGTAACAGAACGAATTTTCCAGGAAAACTCCGGTTTCCCTCCTAGGGGCGGCTTTCGGGTTAAAATGGTTAAAATTGACACTTTTGTGCTTATTAAAAAAAAATTGATGCCTTGGATTTTTATAAAACTTTCTGAAAAGTTGTAACTAACTGGTTTCTATATAATTTTGTTTGTCTATACTTTGCAATAACTCTTGGGTGTGCCCCAGGGCTCTTTTAGGGCTAATAAAACACTCCATTTTTGGGACTATTTTACCATATCTGTCCAAAGTTTTCTAGTTGTCTATTTAGCAGTTTTGCATAGTGATGAACTCAAATTTTAAATATGTTAAGGTCTTGGGAACTTTTGGAGCTAAATGGGGCGGGGGGGGGGGATGATGGACTTAGTCATTTCTTTTTTTTGCATGGTGCAGAACTCAAATTTACATATGTTAAGGCCTAAATCTGCACCGTTTGTTCATTTTCACCAGGATTTGACATCCCCTGGGGACTTTTGGAGCTAATGGGGAGGGGGATGCAAATGCTGAACTTAGTCATTTTTTTTTATGCCTCGTTCACTGTGCACTCACGGGGGACCATGCATACTTCACTTGTTATTTCTTATTTTAATCTTCTGTTGTTTTCAAAGAGTTTGGTGTTTTCATATATTCTTTTTCTCCAGCTCTCTTTGTTGACTGCATTAACTTCCCAGTTTTGTGTCAATTTTGGTCACCTTAAGGGTAGATTTGAGCTTATCTTTAAAGAAGCATTTTAGTGCACAACTTAGTCTGGTTCCAATGCCAAGTTCTGAGTAAAGAGCTTGTTTGGGTAGGCAGTTGTCAGGCATTCAGGCAAGGTGTCCGGCCCAGCATTGACAGTGTCTTGTTATTGTGACTTCTATGCTTTCCAACCCTGAGCAAAGGTAAGATATGCAGTTTTGCCTGGTGAAAATGTTCCGATCTTTTCAGTACTCTTCTATACAATACCCAGGTCTCATAGGTATACAGCAGAGTTGAGATTGCAATTCACAGAATATACATATATATCTATATATAAACTACTTTCTGTGATTTTTTTTTTTCTGTTGTATTTTCAGGAATTACAAGAAAAGAAGTACAAATTAGAATCTAATCACAGAGAGATGCGGTCCCGAATATCGTTACAGGAAGATGAATTGCAGCACCTGAAACAAGAAGTCCAAGGTTTGCGCAAGCAGAATTCTGCAATGGATGGTGACCTTCATGAACAGGAAAAAATCATCAACCAGCAACGGACGAGGATTGCTGTTCTAGAACAGGAAGTGAAAGATAAGGAACAGGTTTTAGCAAGATCTTCAGATTTATTAGGATCGGAGCAGGACCAGAAAGTAAGCCATTTAAGAAAATATCTTTTATTTTTAAATTAGTAGGAAGATCTGGGATTGAATGAAGAGCACTCTCTCTTTATGCCCAATCTACAACACTTTTATCTATATTACAGTTCTCTTATTCTGTCTGTCTGTTCCACTTTTTCTCATAAATTACTAGGTCAATCTAGCTAAAATTTTGTTTGAATATCGTTTTTATGATAAGGTGCAGTAAACTAAGTATTATGGTATTTGTTGGATGCACATTTATGGATTAATAGTGATTAGTATTTAATCTAAAAATGAACACAAATTTAACCATATTCAACTATCAATTTGGCATAAAGCACTCATTGTAATGAGCTCTAACTTTTGTCTATTTTTAACCGGCTAAGATGTCTAGTCTGTTATAATTTATATATTCAGTTTTTAGGGTGGAACTAATTAGGTTATAGGGGACGTAATTGACATTAATTGAAATAAATTTCTGTAAATTTAATCAAGGCATACTTGTCATCTGTCAGGATGCAGTAAAGATGCGGTTCCATGTTATGCCCTTAGCCACTTATTAGCATTACTATTCCTAATTTCTATAATTTCCAAATAAAATAAAGTAAAATGTTGTATTTCCTTTTTATAAATGTCAAGCATGAACACAAAGCCCACAATAATCTTGTACCTCCTTTAATTAAAATGGAATATATCTACAACTTTATCTAGATATATCTATATTTGTAATATATTGTTAATGTTGGATTTATGAAGTAGTTTCAAATAATTATTTTACCTTTTGTGATATATTGATTTTCCTTTGAAAGAATTCATAGACTAGCCAAAATACATGGCTATGGGAGATTGGAGGTGACATGCAAAAGAGAAGACACAAACTGTATCACCTGCAACATTAAGAATGGTTTTCTGCCTAGATCCACTGGTGTTCAGACATTTTTTAAAAAACACTTTTAAGGCTGCATGCTCCAGGTTCAAGTCCTGCCTAGTTGCCAAGGTGGTGGCTCAGTATCTTCTTCAATTGTGTTGCATTTGGTAAAAGATCTTCAGAGATACACTACATATTTTGAGAATACATTAAACAAGATATGGCATTTTTTTCTTTCCTTTTTCAAAAAGTGTCAAATTTCTCCCTTCAGGTAAATTCTGGCTGAGAGTGGTAGTACCTGTCAAAGTTCAATTTATGGATCAAATAGTATCTATTGTTTATGAACTATTTACAAAATATCAAAAATAACATCAATCTGAAAACTTTTGCACAAATGACTAAATTAACATTAAATAATCGGACCAAACTAACTAAACCAAACCAAACCATTATATTTTTACAATAAATGTTTTACTTTAAATTGCGATCAAATCAATTTTTTTTGTCTTTCAGAGAAAATATGAAGAAGAGATAGAAGCGAAAAATAAAGAAATCACCAAATTGGAAGGCAAAGTAAAAGTGATGTCCGTTGAAGTGAAGAAAGGAAATGACATCATTCGGAAATTGCAGGGAGACAACAAAAATTATCATGCCAAAGTATGACCTGCCTCTACCTCGATCTCTTCCTACCTCTGACTTTTTGTTTTTTCTTTATAATTTATGCCATACAACACTGCCACCTCCCAAATAGATACATAATCACAATTTAACATGAAAACCTACACCTATGTATGTATGTATGTATATATTAGTATATATATATATATATATAATTGCAATATAATGACAATATTAATATGTAATAGATATGTACTCAAGATTACCTGAAAATATTTTTATCATTATTTTGCATTTAAATTATGCCTTTTATCTTTTTTGGTGCTTATGCAGTTTAGCAAAGATATTAAAAAACGAAGATAAAGAAAAATTTCTATTATGTACGTACCCATTATGGAATGAACTTCTCATAAAAGAAATCATTTAATTTGATCAAGTAGTTTTTTTTTACAGAGGAAATCAAATTTTAGTCAGATCCCTTGTGATGCAGACATCTTGGCAAATATAGGTATGAACAAGGGTGGGCAGGGGAGATAACTCCATCCTTATCTTTGTTTTTAAATATCTTTGCTGAACTGCATAAACACCTTTTTAAATTTTTTTAATTTTTTAAATTGAAATTTTAAAGTTAAATTTATTTCTATGGTATTATGTAGTCATTAAATTTTTAATTGAACCAGATTTTAAAAAAACTGTTGTGATCTTGTAGGTCAGTAATAATCAAGACACAGTTGCTTAATTAACAAGTGTATTAGCAAAAGTATGTTACAGAAGTACGCATCATGATTTTGGAAACCATAACTGCCATAATATTCAGATGTGAGTGTATTTTTGTTTGGGTAAATCCATTAATTCCCGAAATAGCTATATCAGCTTAATAAATTATTACCCCATAATAAAAAAAACAATCACTACTTTCGTTAAGGTAATGCTGTTTTCACTTCTACTTAGAAACTCATAAATAGTTTCCCAAATTTTCAATCTTTTGAAATATACAGATTTTCTAAGAATTTTGAAGCTACAAATTACTTTTTATTTGACAATGTAAATTCTTCCTAATTCATTTAAGATTTTAAATGGTCATAAATTCATTAAGTGATGGAAGATTAAAATAGTTGATTTGTTTACGAATAAACTGAAATATGTTCTGGTGGATTTAATTTTGTTCTGAAATTATTTAAAAAAAAAAAAAGAGTAGATATTGAAAAATTTTGTTTTATTTTTTTAATGTAGATTTTATTTCAAGAAACATTAAATTAATAGTAAATAATAAAAAATAAAAAAATGAATTCTATAGCTAAATCATGCAGTCACAAGAAAAACACAAACCGGTATATGTGAAGTTGTCTTAGGATTTTTCTTAATATAGAGATGATATAGTTTATTTATATAGAGATGGTAATATTATAGACATTGGGAACCTCCTGTTATATGGACTAAAGATCAAAGTTGCTATGAGGAATAATATTTAAAGTCAGTGTCAAGTGCGACTTTTGAATTTGAAACAAATGTCAATTATGTTTCTTAATTTTTTAGATAAGAATTGATAATGGACTACTATTCTCATCTTGAATGTTATTTTTGCATTGGTCCGGCTGATGTAATCTATAGTAATAAGTAGTGATCTATAAGGCTAAAAATAAGAATAGGTTTTAGGCACCCAATATTTGTACAAGAATTGTCTGCAAGAACCCATGGTGTTACAGATAAAGTACTAGGTAAAATTCAGTTGTAAATGACACTCTTTTGGGGGTTGAAGGTTCAATCCTCAGTGCGGGTGATATTAAAAATACAGTTACAAATTACCGGGTCAGAACTGACAAAATGAGAACATGCTACCTCCATTGGTTAAATAAAGGGTTTCATTTGAAAGTCTCTGCAGATTTCAGAGTACATCATCAAGCTTCTAGAGTTTGACAAAAGATGCCTAATAAAGAAGGTTGGAGGTTACATCAGCCGATTTGACTAGTACCGTAGAATGGCAGCTTTATTAGTGCTGTTTTTTTTTTGTTTTTTTTTTTTAATTCTAACATCCAAGGCAGCTGTCTTTGAATTATCAGTTTATTTAAATGTTTGTGGGGAAAAAAATTCTGAAATTTGATGAGACTAAGATAGATCAAATCTAAAGAGCTCTCAGGACTTTTAAAATTTAAAATCAACTTAGTCAGGCGACCCTTCTGATTCATACATTTAAAAAAAAAAAATCACGATTTAAGACCAGATGGAATTTTCTAGTGATGCCATGGCACAAGAAAGGAAAAAGAAAAAACACAAACTGATTCCATGCTTGAGATATATATCATTGAAACTAAGTTAATTTAAAATTTTTAAATCAATACACTTACAAATTCTAATATTATTTTTTTATTTATTTTTTTTAGGTGAAATTACGCAGCCAGATTGCAGCTGAACAAGAAAAGATTCTTTCGGAGAAAGACCAAGTATTAGAGAAAACTCAGCAAGAACTATCTTCCATGAAGGAACATCTCAAACATAAAGAGGATGAGGTATGAACTTAATGCTATTTTAAACAATAGAAACATTTTAAAAAAATATATAAATTGAGACATTTTTTCATGACCCTTTATCATCTACTATAAAAAATGCAAGATGTAACAAAATACTTCAAATCAGTAAACAATACAATGCAATAACAAACACTTAACAAAATTTGATTGTATCAAACAAGGCATATTGTTACCCATGTAATAAGGAATAACTGATATAGAAGCATAATTTATAATAAAACAATCTGGTTGAGGAGTTGAACAATGTGTTTCTTCACATTACATTTAAATTTCTGCATGTTGTATTGTTAGGAAAACAGGATGCCGGTAGAGAGTTCCAAAGGCAAGCAGTTTGAGGAACAAATTCAGTGTAGAAAATCTTCATGCATTTAGGGACGTCTGCAGTGAAGGCTTGAGATTTTGCTACTAGTTGAGTGGGTTGGTGGTATGAAATAGAGCTAAACATGATTAAAGTTATGAGCTGAAAAGGTGTTAATTTTGTGGAGTCTGTGTAAAAAAAAAAATGCAAACTCTTAACTTGGAACATTTACTGACTTGTATCCAACAGCAACAGAATTAAGAAGTAAAGCTAATACAAACAAACAATAACCTTGAGACAGATTCGACTAGTAACAGCAATACAACTTGAATGGTAACATGGCTAAGAGCAACCAACAAAGCCACTGAGGAATAATTAGTGTTGTCTTTATATCGCTCCTTGGCGAGTGCATTCTCATACCTCAAAGAGTGTCCAGTGAGAATAAGCTCATACTGCTCTTGGGTGCTTCTGTGGATCACAATGTTCTCAGATCTCAACCTCACATAAATGGCAACATGGGGAAGGCCGTTTCTGTCTGTTAACAGTCTAGTTCAAGTGACTCGTCGGTAGTGCTTTTTAAGGACGTGTCACTTAACTCATCCTATCCTGGTTTATTAGGCATATCACTATCTGGAGTGTGTTCTTCATTTGATCTTTTGTATACCATCAGGGTTTCGTTATAGGAAGTAACGTGGTCATTGATGGAACAATTTTCCTTGTATGCAGGACGCACATCTTTTATGTGGTGCAGTATTCCATTAATAGACTGATTTTAGGCTATTTGTCTTTTTTGTCACTGTACCCTTGCTGAACTACACTCTACATTTTTCTTATTGATTCTTGAGCTAGACAAGATCTTTTTTTCCATGTATGGACTAGAAACTGCAGTATCAGGCATAAATGCTGTATTTGTGCTTTTAATGAGGATCTTCTAGTTATATGCTGTGTTAGCCAGTGCAGCCAAAGCTGTTTTGTTGTCTTTTGGTGTCACATTGCACCAATATACTGTTTCCAAGACTGATCATGTTAATATGAGCTGGAAGTAATTTTTCTTTTTACTAAAATCAAATTTTCTGAGGATTGAGAATGGCATGTCTTGCTCCACCATCTTTAATTATGGGGAACAACTCGATTGAAACCATCAAAATCAGCCTTGTAATCGCCACAATTTACTATTAACCATTAAAAATAATAAAAAATTATTTTCTGTATAAAAATACAATGGTTGATCAATTTATATGATTTTTAGAACATGACAATTTCTTCTGTGGTGGGTATATACATTCACAAAGAGTTTTGGGTATTTTTTAATTTAAAAAAAAATTAATTTGAATTCTGGATAACAACCAAAAATAAATATGACCCCCCACTACATACACCCTTTTAGGATAATCTCCATAAGTATAGGATCATTCTTTTAAATTTCAAGTTTATGGGTCTAAAAGCCTAAAATTAGTGGATGTAAAAGAATTTACAAATTATATGCTACCTGATTATAGCTAGGATTTCTCTTAACAGTAGGATACCATTGAGAGGCTGTTAGTTCGGTAACGTATCTAACTCAGAACATAACTTTTTCGATTCTCAAAGCATTCTGGTGATCTTTTAAAATCTTATTGCACCCATGGTTTTGTTGGAAAGCCCAGCTCAGCAGAGTTATCTTCAATTTTATTTAGGAAAAAAATTGGAGCTGGTTTGAGTTCAGTTCTTTCTAAAATTTTCCTTAATTGCATTTTATAGGTTTTAATTAAGAATATTTTCATTTGTTTTTTATTCTCGCATTTTTTTTTCTATTATAATTTTGCATTAAATAGCAATTCATTAAATGCAACACAAACTGCACTAACAGTTTTACTTTTCTAATCATATTTAACTTTTGAATCTAGAACCAGAAACTCAGTGAAAATTTGGAAAACACAAGAAAAAAACTTGAAGAAAGTAGAGAATTGCTGAAAACTAATGAAAATGGTGAGAAATATTTTTTATTTAAATCCTTTATTTGACTTATCCACAATACTACTAGAACTTTTATCTGACCATACTGACTCCAGCAAGAATACAATGCAATTATAAAATATATATTGTGTTAATTAAGGTAAAACGGCATAACTAATTCCACCATTATGTCTAAACAAAAAAAAAATTATTCTTAAACCTCTATAAATGTTTCATGTTATTCAAATTATATTTTGCTACATTTTTATACAATCTTACCAAAAAAACAAAAATTCTAAAAACAATCTGTTTCATGTTTTTATCATATTTATTTATTTTCATTTCTGAATCACTCATTGAAAAGAAATTATATTAACACATTAAAATTAGATTTTGATACATTTTTATACAATGTTTCGATTTTCATATATTTTTGTGTTATTTATTTTGTTATATATTTTTGCGTTATCATAAACACTTGTTTATATTTGAGGTTTATATAATGGCTGCTAGATGGCAGTTCTCTTTCTAAGAAAAGTGGTCGATAACTTGTCTCTGATGCTAATATGTAACTGTCATACAGAAGTGCCAAATTATTTGGTATAACTAAATTTTTAAAATTGTGTACTGTAAATACTTCTTTATGTAAATTGAATATCAGCTGTAAATTATTTAAGAAAGATGTTTCTAATAGATTTGTAAATTGAATATCAGCTGTAAATTATTTAAGAAAGATGTTTCTAATAGATTTGAGAATATTTAACTAAGAACTTTTTAAAGTTGTGTCCTTAATTGATTTTAGTGCATTAGTTTCAAATAATGTTTAATTTACATTAATCCAACTGGTATCAAATTAACAGAGCTGCTAATGAAATTTTAACATTTCTTCCAGATCAAATCCTAAGAAGAAAATATTCTTAGCATATTAAAAATGTAAAAAGGACAAACTATGTACATCATACAGATTTTTCTTCACTTTTGTTTTTGTTTTTTTTATGGGGGAATTTTGGATAAACACCGAATAAACAATCTTTAGAATAGCAATTCATAATTGGTATGCATTTTAGATCTGTTGGATGGAGAAAACATGAAAAGCAGTGACATATAGATAATTTTTATCTCTACTTATATATGACATTTTGTCTGAGTTCATTCTTTATGGACTCCGAAACGGCTGGGCTGATTTTCTTTTTTTTTTTTTTTTTTTTTTTTTTTTTAATTTTTCATACAAATATCCTTTGTGTCTGGGAGTGTTCTTAACTATGTTTTATATTGGCATGCCACTGGTGAGTATTGAAAATTGATAATCAAAAAAATCTGATTAAACAAGAAACAGTTTAATTTTGATCAAAGTTAACACCCTTATACAGCCTAACATCACAAGTGCATTTGAAAAGTTTTAGAAAGGCCTAGTGTATAAAATCAACAGTAGATTCTTTGTTTGAAGTGAATGTTTCTGTTTAGAGTACAATTGAACCATGGTATTTGATTTTGCTTTTTAATCTTTAATTCAAACTATTATATAAAAATAATTTTATAAACTTAACAATATGCTCTCAACAGTGCAGTGTAGACTACAATGTCATTGTGAGGAGGCGTATGAAGCTTCCTTCTGGTGTACTGTGGCTTGCCTCAGTACACCAGAACAATTTGATTGAAAAATGGGTGATTTCACAGATTTCGATAACGATATAAAAGTGTTGGAAGTGTTGACTATTTGTTAATTGTAATTCAATCTGCCAGCCTCAGGCCTCCCTGCTAATTGTATATAAACATGTTTATTTCATTTCCAGGAGAAATCATAAGGCGATTAGCCTGATGATTTTGTATTTTTGTAAAGGGATATAAATGTGGTGCAAAACTGTTCTGTTCAGGGAATTTTTCCCATACTAAGACTGGTGTTCTACTAGTAATATATGAGAGAGACAGAGTAAGATTAGATTACTCAGACATAAATTATGGTTTCTATGGTGAAATATTTTGCTATCTGACAAAGAGTTCTCACTTTTGGTAAGTCTTTCAAATCATCACAACTATTCTATATTTTTAGTGCATTTCATTGGTCGGATGCATAATCAAAGGTGATTCACCAGTTACAACCCTACATGTTTTAAATATAGGGTTGTAACTGGTGAATCACCTTGTAAGAAGAAAGTAGACAAAGTAACACAACTACTTTATTATGTACTTGTTAGGTTAAAAAAAATAATACACCAAAAATAATGCATCTTCATCTAGTGTTTTTGTTTTTAAAAAAATCAAATCAAATCTTATCAAATTTGTCAGCAGGCAATTTTCCAGGATCGGTCATCGGTTATCTTCACTTTAAGTAACTCATCTTAAAGAGTTGAAATTTTGTTAAAAACAATATCAGCTAGAAAGTGTTTATCAATAAAACTTACCAAAAATAATGGATGAATTTGCATAAATTTTGGTGTACAGTGATATTTTTTACCTAACAGTTATGTACATAATAAATTTGTTTTTAATATTGGAGTTAAACTGAAGAATCACCAAAATAAAATATTAGCTATTTTGTAAAGTTAGCTTCTTATATCTGTCTGTCTGTCTACCAGTCACAGCTTTTTTTAACATAATAAATCCATTGTAGAATTTGTTTTATTTTACAATTATAAGGAATCTAAACTACTTTTAAAAATGGAGAATATCACATTTATAGTAGCAGGAAACTTTCATATGTAATATATTCATGTTGGCATTCTGTAGATATTCGATGTAAATGGAGACGTCCTGATATTATTGTAGCTCTTTTGTTAAAACTGCAAAAGTATTTATCTAAGCTAGCAGGGACACTCAGCATAGCCTGGTCATAAAATACACCTAAAATATAATATTTTAATTTATGCAGATTTGGTATATATATTATTATAGTCAATTTTCTATTGATTCTTATGAAGGTGTGATTTCAAAAATAAAAACCATATCCATATGACTTGGGTGCATCAGATTGAACCAAAACTTGTGAAGAAAAAAAAAAAATATATATATATATATATATAATTTGGGTTACTTCAGCTATAATTGAAACTGAAATCAAAACTTATGAAGAATTCTTGGTAAAGTTATTTATTACAAGAAACGGAAGATCATAACAATTAAACGACAGTCACTTGGAAGTAAAAAGATGTAAGTGTGACACAAAATAACACACATACCATCGTATTAATATATCGATAATAAATTTTCAACAAATAAAGTTAATGATATGACCAGAGATAGGAACTGAAATCTTGAGATTTTCAATTTAAGGTTCTTCCAACTGACTGATTTGAACATTCTTAACTTAAAATATTACCTTAACAAAATAGGTATTGGTTTGATATAAATTGACTTAAAATTGGGGCCCATTAATTTTATTCTTCAATAAATTTAAAGTTTTTATTTTGTTTGTGATTATAAACATTTGTATCCTGTGTTTGTTACAGTGATTCAGTGGTTGAATAAGCAAGTGAATGAAGTTCAGTTGAGTGGCACACGGACTGGAATAAATGAGTTGGGTCATCCCATCAATGGGACTACAGCAGGCATCAATTTCAGAAACCATTCCACATCAGTACCAGTGGTAGGTGATAGTTACTATTGTCTAGTCATTTATGCATGTAAGGAGAACTATTGTCTATAATTCTCACTCTTTTACAACTAGAATAAAACTAATTATTTTAACTTGTTTGAATTGTTCATGAAATTAATGTATAAACTTTTTAGCATATATACTGAAATTGTTAATATTTTTGTAAATATTGGGCAAAAAATTTTGCAGAAGATTAAAATTTGGCATTCAAATCCATTCAATGGTAAATACTCAATTTAGGAGCTTCGAAAGGGAGTCTGGTGCCACCTCATAATTACCATTAGTTAACTGAGCTCCAATCTTTAATTCCTCTTGTAAGACATTCACAGCAAAAATTTATCTTTCAACTACAACAGAAAGATTTTCCTTTCTTCCTTAATGCACCTAGCATCGGGGAGATTTTCATTAACATAGTATTGGTGCAAGGGCCTCTCTTTTGTGGGACTGATTCCCTGCAGATTACGGTGTAATCGTCTTCAAATTCTTGTCATAAACTGGCTTATAAGTAATAAAACATAGTTCATATCATTAATTGATCCTCCTCTTTGGCTGACAACCATTCGATCTCATTAACCTTGAGTGACTCTCGACCTTGATAAGTGGTGACTTAATAGTATAATAATAATAATAAAATACATAAACTACAAACACTAACTAGTCACATAGAAACTGCAACAGAGGTAAAATAAAAAGAAGGAACACTACATGAACCCAAAGAAGCTGAAATTGAAAGAAATCTCATAAACTATACTTCATGCCCCCCTCCCCCATCAGCCTTGGCTGATACCACATTAAATAATCATGAAGAGTCAAGGAGGATGGAAGGATTGAGGAGGGAGAGCACTAACCAAATCTTCACTGAATGAGTGCAAAGAGTACTGGGACCTTATTTGCTACCCAAATTCCAGTGGAAAACCAATGGTCATTGCCAGCAAGAAATCTATGGTAAGGGACTGTTGCAATAATGCAACATCATTTACAAAAATTATCAGTGCAGGTGGAAAGTAGTGGAAATCTAGGGAAACTTGTCACTTAGATGCAATGGAATACCATTGGTCATTATCGGTGAGCAATCTCTGATGATGGCCCGTGTGAGAACTAGTAAGTACAACTAACAATAATGGTTCAGAGTATTAGTATCTGACTGTGTTTCATCTATGGCTTAAATAGAACCATTCTTGGCAATTGTATGAAACTTCATTCAGTGTTATGCATGTAAATTTAGTTCATGAATAACTCAGTAAAGCAACCACCATGAACACACATTTGAAGATATTAAAAACTTGAAGCAAAACATTTTATGCTAAAATTACTGGATTCGACATTAAAATATATATATGCCATAAAACTACCAACCAAATCCTTAGTCTTCCTTGGTGGCTAATATTTTATAGTTGAAATTGAGTTTTTAAATTTGTTCCATTGAAAAGTTAGATATCTTTTTTCAGAAAATATATACTGTACTCTTTTCATGATATCAACTAAAAAAAAAAAAAAAATTGAAACATGCATTGAATGACTATGAAATTGCAGTGAAGTGTTTAAATAAATAAAATTAATTATTTATCTATATTATGTTTCTCTTTGTCTGTCTGTTCCACTTTTTCCCGAAAACTACTGGGCCAATCTGGCTGAAATTTTGTATGAACCTTTGTTACAAGGTGCAGTGAACTAAGTATTATAGTATCTTATTATTGCTGATTTGTTTCTGAAAATGCAAAAAAAAAAAAAATTCTTTTTGAAAACAGATTTATCAAAAAATAGTTTTTACTATTTTGTCATTTTTATTTATTTTCTTCTTTTTACAGCCATCTTTTATTCCTTCAAACTTTAGCCAAAATTCAAGATTTTCTCATCCAGAGGGAAATTCCCATCTGCCATTGCACAAGGCACAAAACAATGGAGTCAAACTTCAGGTAGGCATTTATCTTGTTAAAAACAAATTTGTAAAGTTAACAAAATCAACATTAATTATTCAATTATAATAATCTGTGTATAATGGAATTAAAAATTCTACCGAGTTTTACTCCTTGTTTTACTCCTATATTGAATTTATGGTACAATATAATTTATTGGAGACTTGTAGTAGAAGTAGTAATGCCACAAACAATGTTACATTGAAGAAACAGAAGGTGTGCTCTATTTCTGTTACCGGCACATGGAAACCAAAAGATGCAAAAGGTGTGACTTGTTTTATGTTGAAAAATGTGATAGGCCAGCACTACTCTTTCACCCACATGAACTAGAAGTGCTCCCTGTAATAGAGAAAAATATCAATGGGCTAGATCAGATGATGTTGTTGCTCCTCATCCATTGTGAGTGGGTTGTTATATCTACCTAAAGTACATAAAAGTACCGCAATTCTGATGGCAGGTGGGAATTGCCTTCTAACCCAATGGTGTTGGCAGCATAACTTTAACAATAACCAACAGGAATCCTTTGATGACTAACATACTGGTGGTAAACAGCAAACTATTGGGATTCAACCTCCCGCTGAGAACGGACTTCATTAAGAAATTTGGTGTCATGTATATTGATGAAGGAGCACAAGGTACATTTTGATAAGGTGGCTCTCATTCTAGGTGCAACAATAAAGCTGGAACAGCCTAACCTTTGTAGGAAGTTCGACTAACACTAAATCCTAGACGGTGTTGTGGAAGTGGTCCTGTGATCAGCCACCAGTAAAATTATACAACACAGTACTTGAATATAACATTGTTGCAATAACTTGTGCAGAATATAATAAAAAGCTACAAGCCTGGATTGATAACGGATGAAGAGGAATTGGGGCTCCCGAAAGGCTTGATCGGACTAATGGCAGTTATCCAGCAAAACAAATAAAAGGTAAGGCCAGTGCTTGATTATTGGGAGTTAAATAAGCACGTGGACCCATTTACAGCTTGTGCGGACATATGCAATGAAAAGTTGAGAGAATGACAGCGAGCAGTATCGAATGCATCCGTGTTAGACCTTTGCAAGGAATACCTTTAAGTATATTGCCTTAATTGCTATTGCTCTATCAAACTATTAAGGGATGAAGGTATTGTTTGACACATGTGGTTTGAACTCGATGTAGCATCATCCATCATGTAAGCAGTTATTGGTGATATTTTGATGAAGGACAAGCGCATAGTGAGCAACATCTACCTATGCAGATGTGTACGTGGATGAAAGTGTTGTGCCTGTGGCGCATGTGAAGGAGCATTTCTACAACTTCGACCTCAACAAAAAGCCAGAGAGGCTACAGGATGGTGCAAGAGTACTTCATTTGCAGGTCTGGAGAGAGGATAACACTGTATTGAAGAAGGAACAAAATCCCAAACATGTCTCATGTCGACACGCAAGGAAATATGTTTTCATTATGTGGCAAATTCGTTGGGCATCTTCTCGTGGGTGGGTGGTTTTGTGTTACCGTGGCGTTCATTAAGCAGAAGGCATTTGACATCACCACTAGGTGGGATGACAAATTTAACAACACCTCTCAACACCATGATTAAGAATGTTCTCACTAGAGTGCACAAAGTAGACCCGGTATGGGACAACTGATGTGTTGATGGCCCAAACCTTAGCATATAGGTTGATGCAAGCTCTCTTGCTACCAGTGTGTCGTTAGTATATGATGGGATTGTAGTAGCAGATGTTTGCTGGTTATATCCAGAAAATGGTTCCCAACATTAATCTTGCAGAACCTGATGCTATTATTAAAGGAATAAACTTGGTAATCTTCTGGAAGATGACCACCTTGCATATGCTCGCTGATTGTGCTCGTGTCTGTAAATAGATCTCAGATGCCTACCAATATTGTCTATTGGTGCTGGATATAGCTGAAAGGAATTAATGGAACATCAACACTGGCACATAATTAACAGCAGACCGTCTTCAGAACTGGTGGGTAAAAGCTCTACATGGATGATGTATTACAAAATATGAAGTTGAATGTGTGACTGGAATTACCAGTGCACAGAACGTATTAGTCGATGGAATGCCACACCATGTAAAAGATCTGTGACCCATAGTGGACCAGGCCTACCAACATTCTGTTCTAATATATCTTCAGAGAATATGAGTGAAAGATTTGTGACAAATTCGGAGAGCATGTGAACAGGCACCCAGCATAAATGCGGATGATGCTTCTGCCAATAACCTTTCTAATAGACATCTAGTAACTACTGCTGCAAAGAAGCACATAGTACAAAAGAATACCTTCCAAATGCTTCATGTGTGATCCTAGGATCAGGGGGGCAGTGTAGATTCCGGAGATCAATCATCTCCCTCTCAGTACAGATCAATCAGTCTTCTGTGTGCCATGAGTTGGTTGCTGGAATCTGTGATAAACAGAAGTGGTCACCTCAGGAAAAATAACCCGCTCAGTGATATGCAATATGGTTTCCAACTGATGTATTAACTGTTATATCACATAGAATTAATGAATCTCTTGATGGGAGCTTCATTTCTAGAGCAATAGCTGTTGACATATCAAAGACTTTTGATAGGGTATGGCATAAAGGTCTTTCACAAGATCACCAGGTATGGAATAGCTGGAAATCTCTGTTATTAAATCTTTTCTCTGATAGGCTTATAAAAGTAGTCACTGATGGGAAGAAATCAGAAAATCATTGTGTTAATGCTGGCATCACTAAAGGTTCCATCGTGGGCCCAACCTTCTTTCTGATCTTCATCAATGATCTCCCAAATCACATTCTTAGATCATTCATAGACATTTATGCAGATTACACAACAATCTATGGCAACACTTCAAAGGCCAGCAATGACCAAGATCTTTCTGATTCCCTCACTTCTGATCTTGAGAATGTGGTGCAATGGGGAAAAAGGTGGTTGTTACTTTTTATGCATCGAAAACTAAGTTTCTCTCTTTTCATCATAATCGCTCTGACCCCCATCACGCCCCCGTTGAAATGAATGGTTTTGTCTTGGGGAAGCACCATGTTTTGGCAAGCTTCTGGGCTTGATCTTTACTCCTGATCTGGAATGGAATACACACATCAAATCTGTTGCCAAGATTGTTGAAAAAATGGTTAGATCCTTTTATCGATCCAGTAGATATCTCACTGCTGATGCAATTCTCTACCTATATAAGAGCCAGGTACGTCCAAGGATGGAATACTGTTGCCACATCTGGGCAGGAGCTGCTAGAAAAACCTTATCCTATCTCGGCAAAGTTCAAAATAGACTTCATAGCCTAGTAGAAGATGCCCTTTTCTCTTCCCTGCAACCTCTTTCCCACAGAAGAGACGTTGTGAGCCTATATCTGTTTTATCGTTATTCTCATGGCAGGTGCTCGTCTGAGCTCCAGTCTATGGGTTCCCCTCCTCGCCAAACTTTCATGAAAAACACTTGTCTAGCTGAAACTACTATCAATAATTTCCACCACTCTTTATCTATGCTTAAACCTAAATATAGATTCCATGAACAAACCTTCTTTCTTAGAACTGCATGCCTGTGGAACTCATTCCATTTGCCTGCTTTCCTGTTGACTACAATAGGGTTGTCTTGTAAGTGTAAACAAATTCTTGATTACCCATCTCCTTAAATAATCCAATTTACTAAATTTCCACTATTAACGATTACTACGATATTGTCCCATTGACTTCTGTACACTCATTAACCCTTGTCCTCAAGTGGCCTCCATGCCTTGATAAGTGGTGACTCTATGTAAAAAAAAAAAAAAAAAATAAATACAAAGCTATAAAGGGCTATAGTAGTATGAGTACTTCTTATTGATTTATGCCCCCCTCCCCTCTTTTTTTTTTAAATTTTATTTTTCTCAGATAAGCTTGTAATTCCAGATTGATCCCAGACTAATCCAATTACCAAATTCCATTTGATTCAGAAACTGGATAACTTTTGGATTACAATCCGATTGTTATCCGATGTAATCCACAGTGATCTCACTCAGACAGAATTTTCATTGATCCTGTGTGATGTCACAACCAAAACAAAAACAGCTGACCAAGACACGATTTGCAGTACAGTACAAAATATGATATATCTCCAAAATGAAAAGCAAAACCATACAAAAATTGTTCAATTGTGCAATTGGTAAAACCAAATAGGAAAACCATGTAAAAAAAAAAAAATAAATAAATTTATCCGACTTAAGAGTCAGATAAAAAAAATTCTGGCTCCAACTCCGAGTACTCTTAGAAATCTGACTCCGGCTCCGCAACCCTGGTGATGGCTCAGTTTATTTCAAGGATAATCTAGGATTGTTTTGATAAGCATAATCTTTAACATAACCCTACAGATAAAAAGTATGGTGAATTAGTGTTTGATAAGTGTGAAGTTCATTCAAGTTCACACCTACTTATGAGATGATCACCAAATTGTCCCCCATTTATTAAACAATGCTACAACAACACTGTTAGACATGACAAAACAGAAAGGAGAAAGAATTGTGACTTTTATTAACAATTTTATGGGTAGTATATTATGGGTGGCAAATTTCACTAATTACTCAGTAGTAAATTCTTTTTGGTTTCTTATATTATAAAATTATAATTGAAAATCAATTTAATCTTTTTCCTCTCTTTGATTTACCCAGGTCCAATATAATCCTGGCATTCCTCGAAAGCCAATCATTTCACAGACAATTCCTTCCACTGGTAACCGACATATTTCTCCAATTCCTGAAGAGTCTCGACCTCCATGTTTGCCTGGTGGACACAGTGAAGAAGTTTCTCCAATGTCTGCCTCTTCTGGAACTGGATCAACAGCCGATATGGATAAGTAAGTTCATTTAAAACAACTTATGTGATAGAAGCAATAACACTGTAAGATTTTTGGCACTTGTACAGTTTAGTGAAGACATTAAAAAATGAAAATATCGAAAAAGGGTTATATTGTACGTATCTGTTTTGGACTGAAGATCTCCGAAAAAAAATTTCATTTAATTTGATCGAGTAGTTTTTTTTTTTTTTTTTTTTTTTTTTTACAGCCGAAAAACACGTTCTTATGAGAGCGCGTCGAAGTCAGCCATTGTGAAATGTGCTGAAGCTGAACAGCATGTCACGGGGAGATAACTCAATGTAAAGTGCCGACACTCCCTTCCCATCTTTAATTCTAGCTTTTCTTCCTAAAAATCGAACCTTTTGCTCGGTATCGTAACAAATTGTTTTTTCGCTGTAAAAAAAAAAACTTGATGAAATTAAGTGAAATTTTTTTCGGAGAACTTCATTTCATAATGGATACGTGAAATATAACCTTTTTTTTTTTTTTTTTTTTTTTTTTTCGATATTTTCATTTTTTAATGTCTTGACTAAACTGTACAAGTACCGGATTTTTAAAGTGGATGATCTCCCCCTTTCTAGGATGGAAATATCCAGAGGTGAAAACAGGGAGATAAAATGGAGTAGGAGGATACGGTGAAGAAATAAAAATTGAAGGTGGTCAGGAGCAATGAAGCAAAGTTTTTATTTAGTTTTTTAAATAAAATTTTTACTTACCCTTTAAAAAATCTATGCTTTACGAAATCATTATATTCTCTAGAACATGGATATATATGAATGTAGGGAAAAATAAGATGAAAGAAAGGAGGAAGAACTGTTAACCAGAGTTGCATAACTACCAGCTATAAAATTCTGACTTTGACTCCTATAATTCCAAAATACCTCATTCCAGCTCCTGGAATTCCAAAGTGTCTTGTTCCGACTCCTGGAATTCCAAAGTGTCTTGTTCCGGCTCCTAGAATTTCAAAATGTCTAGCTCCGACTCATTTTAAAGTGTACCAATAGCTACGTTGATTCTTTGAACATTAAAAAATTCAGATCTGATTCTTATGAATCCAACTCTAACTTCTTTCCAAATCTCTAACTCTGACTCCTCAACCCAACGGTTAACAATCGCTTTGGTAACTAAAACTGCTGGTTGTTTTATTATTTTAGTGTCTTAAACTTTATTTTTGTGTGGACCAACAATGACAAACTTTCTTAATCCCATCGTAATTCTCCCCAAAGGGAGATTACTTTGTTCCTGAGATTTCTGACTGGGCAAAGGGATATAACTCTGACTTAAAGAATTATACTTAAAAGTTTTTTTGTTGTTAGATTTCCACCTAAGAAATGGCCATACCTAAAAGTTTTGGGTCTGAAACCTGAATTTTATATTTGATTTTGTATCAGATTGATGTGATTTTAACTTATTTTCTGTTTTGTAAAAATATACATCAGTCAAATATAATAAAATTTCTTTACATATATATTCATTCTTGATACCACAATGTTTCTCTGCATACATATGCTGTGATAGGGGAAGGTTTACAGCATAATACGAATGTGGCAGATAGGAAGAGTTTGGTAACCCTTGAGTTATGACAATCTGTATAAAAATGCGACTGTATCTTCATTTATGTTATCGCCTTTCATATGAGATCATGCAATCACTAAATATGAAATGTAATTGAGAAATATCTGATGTTGCTGAATGCAAAAAATTTATATTTACCTATTTTAAAATTAATTGTTCAAAAATCGGATATAATGTGAAAAAAAATAAAATTCTGTTATTTTCATTGACATAAGTGACAATCATTTTATTTATTTAAATGATATTTAGCTGACAGTTGTTTTTTTAATGGTATAAAAGCAACTATAGTAATGTTGAATGGTCACAGTTAGATAAGAACATGAGAAAAATTCAGTATAGGCATTAAAAATGGTTTTATGTTGTCTTTGTTTTATATTATTAATTTATATTATTAATAATATTTAATAAGGAATCACTGAGTTAAAAATGAGTTTGTTTTTAGATAAACACATCAGATAAAATTTGGTGGCCATTTTGTTTTGCTTTAGCTTGTTTACTTAATGTTCATACAGTTAAAAAGTGCTTTTCTCAATTATATATGCATAGTACTAAATAGATTTTAAATGCAATTGATTTAAGCCAAAAAGGAATCAATTTACCACTTTAAAAGATATGAGTATCTTGAATGCGAATGTTCTAAAAAGAAAGATGGTTCTTGCCCAGAACTCCCCCAATATTAAAAAACAAAAATAAAGAAAAATCTGTACCTATGACGAAACGAAAACGTCATACTCCAAAAATCATTAAAATTGTTATAGATTTATTTTTAAATAAGAAATAATTTTATAAGTATTCGTAAAGTGTCTGCCCTTTTGCAAAAAAAATCTCAAAAACCGATACCTCAACAATGCCATATTGTTATATTATAAACCGTTCTAAGGATTCAAAAACACAACAACCATTGGTGTAAGCAACAGTCCGTTTTTTATTTCTCGTTATCTTTCTTGCTTATGGTAGAGTGGGAGAGCGACAGAGAAAATTATTGTGGCGTCCGCTCTGTTGACAAATCAAATCTCCACGATTCAGCTAACCTGATTACGTGACTCCCACGCAATCCGATCAGCTGATCCTGACTTCCGGTCAACGTGTCTCAATCTAATTTACACACCTCCCTCTCCCTCTCTCTCTCTCTCTTGATCCATTCTCTAACATTCCATCTATCCTTATTTTCAAAAAATGTACGCCTTTTTAAATTCTAGTCCATTTTTTCTATATCTACACACCCACTTGGCTAAGAAAGATCAGACACCATAAAACAAAACTTTTTTTTCTCAAGTAAGCCCTTTTCCAACTGACTTCATAATTTTATTTTTTAGACCAGAATCTCTATCTGATCTCCCTGGCATATTCCTTTGGGGTGTAGGGTAGTACTTCCTATAACTCGCGTCAGCTGCTTCATCCAGCACCCTTATGCCATAAACTGAGGTCTCATTTTACCTCTTTACGAAATCGATGACTCTTCATCCAAATGCGTCCTTGATCCTTTCTTCCGCATGGTTCTTCTATTAATTAGAGCTTTGTTTTCGTTTTGTAACTAACTTATCTTTTTGGGGCATTCTCCAAGCTCATTTATCTTCGGGGTTGGCTTCCAAAGTTTTAAGATATACCTTTCATCCACTGATTCATTTGGATTTCCTTGCTTGGACCCTTAGAACTTGATGAAGACTTAGAAAATATCATCCTTAAATCCTTTGCACCAAAATACTATTTGCGCACTAAATTCTATCTAATGGCCCGAATTTTGTGAGTTTTCTTTTCTCTGATCAGAGCTTCCAAGATCCAGCAGAGATATCCCGCATTCATTCATCTCTAAAAAAAAAAAATAATGTTATATCTTCTTACGTACATGGCCCTGTCGGTGGGTCATTAGAATACACCGACTGCTCCCCTGAAGAGGGTAAAAGTCCCTCAATGGGGGTCCTGGATATGACATTAAACTATATCCAGTGGTGAGGCCCCAGCTTGCGGGCTTTGGGGAGTGTGGAGCCACCCTTTAATTACCATTGCTCCCAGGTCCACTCTGACCTGGAGTAGTAGTACCTGTTAGGGTTCCAACTATGGGTTAAATAGAAACTGACTTGAAAACAGCAAATATATTCTATTAAAAATTTTTTCTTCAAAATCTTTGGATTCTGCATTAAATAACCCGAAAAGGGTTGATATGCCGTAAAACAAAAACAACCAACCAATCTTACGTATATTTTACTTTTCTACAACCATTTCGAAAATTAGAATAAATATCAACTGAACCTTTGACTCTCTCAAAACTTAAGAACTAGTTGACTCTTATTCAACCCAGTAATGTCTTTTTTTCTTAAACTGCTTAAATCTTATTTCTTTCTCTTTTTCCCCATTTTATTATTATTATTACTATCATTATTACTTAATTAACATGTTCTTACTTATTAAATTTTTCATTATTTCAATAAACCCTACAAGGCAAAGATTCACTTCTCCTCCATTCTGGGGGGAAAAAAAAAAATATACATATCAAGAACAAAAAAATCCTGCACAATACCGATTCAAGAAAACATCAATTATATAAAAAAATAAAAATAAAAAAAATTCTTATAAGCATTCACAAAGTCTCATCTCACCAATAATAAAACTCCAAATAACAAAACACAGTTTCATAGAAACCCAATTTTGTCCACGTCATCAATTCTGAGGTCGGCTACATCACCTTTACCACCTCACAGACTATCAAAAATAAATCAGTCGTTTACAAAAAATACATAGACATTTACAATTAAAATACATAGTCGTTTCCAAAAACAAAAACAAACGACTCACTTATAAACTTCCAGACAATCCTTCACAAAACAAATGTTCAAATCAATGGAAACTAAAATTGTCCACATCACCCAACTCTAGGGTTTTCTTTTTTTGTTTTGTTTTTTTTTAAGAAAAAAAAATCACATTTTACTTATCCGAGTGATTATTATTATGGCCTCTTCTGTCATTTCCTAAAAAACATACATTTTAACATTTTATAAAACAGTTTACACCGATTTACATACAATTTCCACACCAGAAAAAAAAAATCCCTAAGAAAAAAAACTGTACAATTAGAGAGAAAAAAAATTTTCACATTGGCAGCCTGTCCATTGTTTGTTTACAAAAGACAGAGTTTTACAGTCTAAAAATTGCAACATTTTAAATGTACATAATTGTGTAACTTCTAACTCATAACAAATATTTTTGAGTGACGTCTCTCTCTGGTAATTGTGAAAGGTCATTGCACCACACTGTAACTAAATTCATATGTTCTATTTCTTTTTCTTTTTTCTTTTTGTTTTATGCGTTGGCTGTATATTCAAAATCAACAATTTATTATCAGTATGTCGATTGATATATCTTTTTTTTTTAAATTTCTTCTGTTTATTTAGCATATAAATATAACTATACATAATTTTAATGAGTCTATTTTTCTTTTTTTTTCGTTGCATCTATATTTTGTTTTCTCACTGTTTTTTTTTTTTTTAATGGACCCTACGTTGTTTTTTTTTTCTTTATCTTTTCAAATCTTTTATGTCTAGTGTACAATATTTCTTTTTCTTTTCGTTGTGTCTATATAATATATATATTTTTTTTGTGGTAACCTCCAGGCACGATTTTTTTTTTTGTTTTGTTTCACACTCTTGTACGAGTGCCCTTGTTCACGAACGCCAAATTGAGCGTTTATTGCATTATCTCTAATAAAGAAGATTGTGTGTGATCGTCTAGGCAATGTCGTGTGCTCATCTAGCTGTTCTTTCTATTAAATGATATGTTCATATGCCGTTGTGTGTGTGGTACATGTATTTTTGAACATACCTTCTGCGTCTTAGATGTTGGTCCATCTGGAATCATCTCATCTTGGAGGGGAGACCGGTACTTGTTTTAGACGAATATTCATTCACTCCAACACGATGAATTGGTTTTATAGTTTTTATTTCACTTTTCACAGAATGATGGAAGGTGAATCTGGCTTGTATGGTTTCTCTTGGTCTCGTTTCTACACACGTCAGCGTCCCCCCCCCCATAAGGTGAAGGGGAGGAGACAACGGTGAAGCTGTCCGTCCTCTTCTAAGTCTAAACCAAATCTCCACAATTCAGCTAACCTAATCACGTGACGCACACACAATCCGATCAGCTGATCCTGACTTCCGGTCAACGTGTCAATCTAATTTACACACCTCCCTCTCTCTCTCTCTCTCTCTCTCTCTCTTGATCCATTCTCTAGCAATATTTTCGAGATTTGTATTGTAATTTCTATCAATCCCCATTGATCGCTTAAAATGATTTCTTTATTTAAATACATAAAACAATCTATTTTCACAGTGTCAAAGAATATATTTTTGTTTTGTGATGGGTACGTACATCATACAGATTTCTCTATATTTAATATATCTTATATATTTAATATGAAAGAATTCTGGTTAAGAACCAAAATATGATTCAACATGATTCCTTTTGGCTTCTTAAAGTGCATATAACCTTTCATACTAATTGTGTAAGACCCTCTTACACGGAAGGGGGGGGGGAAGCATCATTTTTGTTGATTTTAAATATATTCTCTTTTTTTTTTTCTTTTTTTTTTGTTAGTGACTCTTCCATTGATGGGCACTCAACTGGTAGAAAGATCGATCCCATTTCCAAACGAGGATTGGGTGCGGTGAACAATCCCATGGCCAACAAGAACTATTCAATTCCATTCCTCCCGGTCCCAATGACTACTTCATCCAGACTTCCTGCTCATCTCAGTTCCAGGCCGACACAACCACCTCTAGCTTCTGCCTACTTCCCTGCTAAATCGGTGAAACCCTCTTGACAGGGAAGGTTCTTTTGAATTAGCTTATTCATGAGATTGAATCTTTTTAAAAACAAACGAGAAAAAAACAAAACAAAAACTTTTCTCTTGCAACTCCTTGGCATTTTTTTGTTCTCTTTCTTTTTGTCTTGGATTCTTATTATTCATTACTTGTGCTCCGTTTAAAAGTATCTTAAAATTTTGAATACAAATACTTTTCAGGTGTTGCACTTGTAAATGCAGTGCTCATTGTCTTGAGCATAAGTCGAAGGCGGGGAAATAAGGGCCATTTTAAAAAAAATCTATTTCTGCTGAAAATATCAAAACTTTTGTTTCCTTGTTATTAATGTTTTTTTATATCATCTTTTAAAAACCAAATACTTGTTATTCATGACTTGAATTTTACAATATTAATCTTCTTGAAGTTAAAAATTAATTATCATAAGAGTTCAGTGTGTGTGTGTATGTATATATATATATATATATGTATGTATATATATATATATATATATATACACACACACACACACACATGAATGCATGCATATGTAAGCAAACAAGCAAGAAGAACAGATCTCTCATCTGAAGCAAAACAAAACTGAGAGCAAATCCTGCACAAAATGCTTGCTATTTTATTGGATAGAGGTATATAAATAAGTAACCAAATGAACTTCAGTGCATTTTATTAATTATATAAAAACATGAAATTAAATTTCTCAAAAACGATCGTTCAGAAACCAAAAGCTTTAATAATTAAAAAAAAAAAGTTGATTTATCTGAAGACAGCTTCATTGTTTTTAATTTCTCAGAAGTTTTGTATAACAATCTTCATTTTAATGAAAAGTTCAAAATTTAACATTTGCCTAATAGACAACACCATTAAACAACACTTCTGAGAAATTGGAAAATAGAGAAACTGCAATACTATTCAGATATATATTTGATTTCCTTTCATATTCTAAAGAATGTACTTGTCTCTTGTTTATCGTGAAAAGAAAATAGATGATATTAGAGTTCCGTGGAGTCTTAAGAATACAAGAAAGTTTCCACATTGGCAATGCAGAACAAAAGTTAATGTTGGGAGGAGGATGATCCCTCACCTCACAAGTGATAAATTCTTTAAAAAAGAAAAAAAAAATTCTTTGAATTTATAAAAACTTTATCCAGCATATTTTTTTTGGTATAATGTTGGAAAAGAAAAAATGCCAAGTGACTCAAATGAGTGTCATTTTATATTCTCTGATACACAATCAAAAGCTGCATGTGTGTGTGTATGTATATATACACTCTCGGACCTGACGAGGATTTTATATATGTTCAATATTGACTGTTTAATTGTTTACATGTTTGAATGTTAGCACGACAGCCTGCGAGAGTATAAATTGGTTGGAAGATTAACTAAACAAGAGATAAATGATATTAAAAACTGTTGGTGGCATTATTTTTTATTGTGTGAGAGTATTTGAAAAGTAATTGAATTTGATTTTAGATAAATGGGAATGAATTTGTTAACACCAGAAGAGAAGTAAGACAGTCATTTTTATAATCTATTTTTTATAAGTCTTTTAAAATCGTAGATGGCCAGTTTTTTATTTTTATTTTGCATTTTAATCAGCACGGAAGAAAAAAAAAACTTCATGGATTGTTCAAAGAAGCTGACACTTTATAATAACTTTTTTTCACCAACTTTTTCAGATATCTATTAACTTTTTCTCTCTACAAAGAGTAAAAAAAAAAAAAAATGATTTGACATTTTTTTTTTCTTCTCGTAAGAATTTAGAAAAATTCGTAGATCCCTGAGAAAAATTGATGACAAAACATTATCTTCACGAAGTGTCAGCTATTTTCAACACATTATGTTTAAATTAATATTCGATTACCACATACACAATATATACATATAAGCAATACATATATAAACTTGTACCTATTTATTTACATATATGTAATAATTAAGGTTACAACTCTACTTGCAGATCCCAACATTATACTAGGTTTCCATGCCCCAAAGAGACAATTATTAAATGTTGTTTTGGTTTTGGGTTAGTTCTTATTAGAATTATTTCAACATGTTTATTATAAAGTACTGAACTGTTACCTACAACAGAAACAATATTTCACAACTGTCTCTTAGGTACATGAAACCTAGTGTGATGTTCAAATCAGTGGTGCGAGTTGTAATTTTGAAAATTGTATCAGCTGTTATATATATTTTTTAAATCATAACATTGAGCACTCTTTAAAATAACGTTCAAATAAATACTGGTTTTTAAAATGTAATTTTTGTATTCTAATTGTGAATTTAAAAAATATATATATTCACACCCACACACATAGAAACACATATATTGTCTGTACATATCTAAGCTGTACATAAATTGTCATAACAGCTTTCAACTTCTGGGTGAAAGTCGAAATAAACAAAGTCTTTATAATATTTTGTGATACAGTTTGAATATCAGGTAAAAATATTGACTGTAAAATTGTCTTTAATGCTGGACCTAACAAAAAATTCTTTAAAGTTGTCAAAATAATTTCTAAAAATAAAAACACTTGTATATAAAATATATATTTCTTAGCCATGACACCTCTCTGCCTTTTTTTTTCTTAACACTTTGACAATGTGTGATTTCCAGAACAGTTAAACATAGGCGAAAGTGATAAGATAAGCAATACTTTTGATGTTTAAATTTAAAACCTTTTTCTAGTTCTTTTATTTATAGTTTTACACTGATTGAAATAATATTTCTCATAATAACCATAATTATGAAATTATTGCATTTTTGAAAAATATTTTTATGCAATAATGAGTCACTGCTTATCAAGACTCAAAGGTCACCCGAAGTTTAAATTTTAATTGATTGGAAACTTGAAAGAACTAAGATTCTGAAATTCTAAAAGTGTTTGTTTAAAAAAAAAAAAAAGAATTTTTATATTTATATATTTCATAGTGACAATCTAAAATGTTTTGTGAGATTAAATTTATGGGATATTTTAGTACTTTATTTTATTGTAATATTTTTTTTTATCTCTGTTCTTCAGTTCTCCAATTTATTTCAAATGACATGAAAATCAATTTAGTCTTCAGTTGGTACATTATTCTTCTATTTGTGTGTGTGTGTGTGTGTGTGTGTGTGTGTGTGTGTGTGTGTTTTACCTTAGCATATTTTCGTTATTTTTTGTCATATAAGAATCATCTCCCTTAGTTTTTTTTAGTTTTTTTTTTTACCTTATAAAATTATCTCCCTTTGTTCCTTACTAAGTTTTGCCGTAACATAGGCCTAAACAATGATAACCATATCTTTGCATCTTTTATTTTCTACAAACTGATATGAGATGTGTTCAATTTATCATTTCCAGATGTTTATTTTTTTATAGGCATGATTAGCGTATAATTTACACATGAATGCTGATCCATTCTAAATAATATAAGAGTAGAAGCGTGACCGTCGTCATATTACGGTAGAAGGCGCTTATGTCAACGGATCATTAAATCTAAGGGAGATAAACAGCATAGATATAGCAAAAATAAGCATATTTTGCAAGATATCATTTGGGATGCTGGAAAAAAAAAAACAAAAAAAAAACACGAAAATAAAATTTTTTTCCTTATTTTAAGTAATCAGTCAGCGTCAGGATGATAAAAACTTTTTGAAGGAGATTTTGAAGTATTTAAACCGCCCGTTTCTGGCTATGATTAAAGTTTAATTTAATTTTTTTATTTAATGTTTTTTTTTTGTTGTTTTTACTATTCTGTAGTTTCATTTTTCAATGTATAATTTGAGGCGCATAATAATTAACTTACACAAAACAACGAAAATAGAAAACGCTTTTGAAGGAGATTTTGACATATTTAAACCATTGATGTAATTTTTTTAAACGAAAGTAAAAAAATTTTTTTTTTTAATTTGTTTTTCCTTATTTTATGTAATCAGTCATTTCTGTCTATGATTAAAGTTATGTTATTTTTTTTTACTATTATGTACAAATGTATTTAAAACAAAAGAGGAAAAAATTACAACGTTCCAAGATTCTGCATCAGATAAAGTGTTTGACTGTTTGGGTTGTTTGTTTGTTTTTTCTCTCTCAAATAAGGGAAGTATTTTTCTTTGACTAATTGGACAACTTCTTGATTAATTAGCAAGTTTAATTTTTGTTGATTAATTAACATCGTTTCCTTGTAACATGTTTTGTACGTTAATTAATAAGTTTATTTTATTACTTAACATTGTTATAGTTCAAGTTCGTTGATTAACTTCGCTAAGTTGTTTCCTTTTCGTAAACTGCCTCAGCAATTTCCGGAACTCGGCTACAGTAATCGTGTAATCATTTTCTTTGTTTTTTTTTTTCTTTTTTTTTCATTTAACATGATTGTTCTATTGATTATTTCAGCGCCCAAAATTATATCTAGCAAAATATGCTTATTTTTGCTATGTATATGCTGGTTATCTCCCTTAATGATCCGTTGACATAAGCGCCAAATCATTGACTGAAAAAAAAAAAAAAAAAAAATTAAAGATGTGAACGACAAAGACTAAGAACACTGGTTGGCATTGATTTAGTGTTAGACTAAGTTAGTGTGAAGGAGAGCTGGGTAAACGTCCAAATATTCGCAAGAGTAGCATAATTATCTCCCTTATTTTTTTATTTATGAGAATTATCTCCCTTAGTTTATGAGAAATAAAAAATGCTTTAAAAATAGAAATAAAAAATAATGTTAGCTGTAAAAACAATATTGTCATATGTGGTTTTCATATTATTGGGTTGGACTACTGTTGTCTTGATTGTTATTTCCTTAACGTTTCAGACAATGTAACCTCTGAATATCTTTGGGTGTATATCGTCAAACTTTGCGATCTGCACAGAACTTCAAACGTAACTCTTTATTTAATCCATAGGGATAGTACACTTTTGTTTCGTCAGCAATGACCGGGTAGAATTCCGAAGTAATTTGCAATTGATTACAAGTAGTACATGTCTTCTCAGGTCGAATGACAGATTTGCTTAGCCAGACCAAAACACCTGATTCACCAACCTGTCCAAAGAGGCACACCGATCTATCTAACTCATGGCCCTCACCAAAACCAACCTCCTTACAAACGTTCGACTCCTCCTCCCACTCTTGCTCCTCCTCTCTATTTTTCTTGTTCCTCCTCTCTATTTTTCTTGTTTTAATTTCATTAAAATTTTACTTCTTTGTTTCGTTTTATATTTTCTTTTGTTTACCTTATGGTATTTTTTTGTCTACTTTTCTACTCTTGTTGCTTTTTCATTGTTACTATTGTGCATTGAAGAGAAATGGATCTTGCATTGATGAAGTTAACGTTCTGCATGTTGTGCTCAGACAAAAGTTGCTCATTGATCCAGTCAACAAAGAATCCTCATATCAAGCAAAACCACAAGTCAAGCTTATAAATAAACACCAGATGCTTATTATTTTCTGGAAGTTTCAGTGATATTGAATGACAAACTTGCAAAATAAGTTCCTTTTCTGTCCCAATCAACTGTAAAGTATCAGTCCAATTCAGTGCAACACACTCTCTTTTTTCGAGGACTACCAAAAGCCAACTGTTGCTTCATAAGGGAAAAAGAATGAAAAAAAAGATATATATATATATATATATGTATATATTGTACGTGGAAGCACAGTCCTGAACAAGTTCATCCATGCAATCCCGAACACTTCTGATGATTTGACACAACACTATCCTGAACGATATACCATTGACGCAACATGCCACGATCCTGAATGACACCATCAACTCGATACAACATGACACAATCCCGAACAACACCATCGCTCGACATGACACTATCCTGAACAACACCATCATGAACGCAGTAACGCAGAGCGATCTTTATCAACTGCTCCTGAATAGCTTATCGGCTTGTTTTTTTATAGCCGTTGGGCGAAACTCAATTATCATTGTGAGTAGGATGGATTAGCTCATTGGTAGACTTTTGATTTGTAATCGAAAGGTTCTGGGTTCACTTTTCGCTGCAGGTAAGCCTGACTCATACACTGGCACACAATTCTTGCATGCTTCTGTGCATGCTTGTCACACCAACTACCTGGCAGCTTCCTGGGAAATCAACTACAAATTCAAACATTCAACTCCCGCTCCATCTCCTCCTCTTTTGGGGGGAGGGTGCATCCACTGAAGACTGTCTAGAACTGCCTCTATTCACATGGGTTTTATCTGGAGCCCATTTAGGAAAATTTCTTTTCCCATAAAGGCTGATCCAAGACTGACTTTGCTATTAAATGAGGCATTTACTTTTTCAAACCAACAGAATATCTCTTGCATAGTCTCACTCTAACCAGATATATTTTCCCTTTTTCTATGACTAAGCATCTATCACTGCAATGTCTGCCACTCACATAAACAAGCAAAACAGGCTGCACAGCACATATTTAAACATGGAATCTCATGCTCAATTCTTAGTTATGATTTTTGTTCATAGTAGGCTTCACTCACACAAGATGTTTTCGGAGAGTAGAGCCACTATGATGTCATATAAAATATATATTCTCTGCATTTTTTTCAATATGTTTATATATGGTGTAAAAACTGGTGTCTTCAGTGGTGTTTTTTGGTGTTGGGTCCAGATTTTTTGGCACTGATGTCACACTCTCTGGGTAGTTGTTTTGGTGAAGGGTTTCTCTAAAACTGTCTATCTCTTCATGATATGTATTAATGTCACTACATATTGCTTTTGCTCAGTGTTGTAGGCAGTGAACAATTCCATTCTTTACATTATATGGATGGTAAGAGTTGTTAAGGTATTGTTCAGTAAAAGTTGGCTTTCAATGCATCCAAGTTCTACACAAAGATTCTAGAGTTTGACAAAATACACCTGAAAAATACACCTGAATACTACTGTATCAGCTTTTCCGTTACCTTTGAGTCCTATGTGGCTGGGAATCCAGCAGAATACGATGTCAGTGTTTTTGGAAAGGGAGGTGATTCTTTTCTATGTTCCCTGAGCTTTGTGGGCGCAATGGGCAGTGGAGCTCCTGACTGATAGACATCTGCTTGCAGAATTGTTAGTAGACTTCTGTGAAGTGTGTGCCGCGGTCGGAAGAAACTATGCATCGTATCTCTGTGTCGCAGGAAGAATTGATATAATCCACGGCCGACATCGATAATGCGGTCTCTTGCGCATGGTATGGCCGTGAAGTATCGGCTGAAGCTGTCCAATATTGTGAGTATGTAACACTTTCCCTTTAAGTTGGGCATCATGATGGAGTCTATGAAGACGAGGTCAGATGGTCTTTTACCGTGTTTGCAGTGGCCCATAATTTCCCTTACATTTTGCACATGTAATACAAGAGTCGGCATAGGCTTGAATGTCGCTGTTTTTGGATTCCCATCAATAACTGGAAAGGAGTTCCCGCATTCAAGTTAATCCTGAGTGGTTGTTGGCATCGTGTGCTTGGTAGAGATATCTGGCTCGGAGTTTGTATGGTACGACCAGCCTTGGGGAATGTTTTTAGTCTCTTATTATTAAGACGGCGGTTCCTGGCTCGAGGAAGAATTGATGTAATTTTCTTTTGAACAGCTTGGCTCGATGGTCATCGGGGTCGATTTGTAGGCTGCTTGGGTAGGATGATTGAAGAGCATGTACGATCTTGGCTAGGGTCTCGTCCTTTTGTTGTTTGGTTGCGATGTCCAGGTGGTTGCAGATTTTTTGGGCAGGGATAGTGGCGTTGGTGTGGTAGGTGAAGAATGCATCACTGATTTCGTTCCGTTGTGGACCAATTCTGTTCTGTGAGGTTGAATGTATGAGATGCGACTGCGACAGTGTTTTTCTTCCCGTTGTCGTTCTCTTGCATTAAGATTGCCCCACATGCAACTTCGCTGGTGTCTGTAATCCGTGTGAATGACTTGGAGAAGTCGGGAAATGAGATGACTGGTGGAAAGGATAATCGGTCCTTGATTTTTCTGAAGGCTCTGTCAGCATTCTCTGTCCAGTGGAATGGCCTGTTGGCCGTATTGAGCTCGCTCGTGCATGGGAGCCATGAGTTTCAAGAACATGCTTCACTTGATTTGTTCATGTAGGCATGTCTCAAGGAATCGTCTGATCCATACCAGATGGTCGATGAGGCTTTGAAGTTCTTTTCTTGTGGTTGGGGGCTTCATTTCTCTAATGGCCTGAACGTATGGTCGGCTTTGAACCCTTCACTGTTTATCATATGCCCAAGAAATTTGGCCTCGGGTGTGAGGAATGAACATTTCTCTGGGTTTGGCTTCAGTCTGAATTTCCAGAGGGCGGTGAATAGCTGTTCAAGCATGAGGATGTAGTCGTCGAATGTCCTGGCATGTACCAAGTTGTCAATATAGGACAAGATGTTGTCGCATGAAGAGACTGTTCCTAAGGTGACGAGGTGGGGGTAGATGTTGGAGTTTCATACTTTGATTTGACAAATTCGCCGTCAAGCTGGGGTAAGTTGCCAGCTCTGGTGCGACATGAATCATATATATTTTGTTCAATACTGTGATAAATTGATTCATGTCGTCTTCAAGGCTTTCTGTCCAGTATCACAAGTGAGATGGCAGTGGTGCAGCGGCGGTTGTGGCGCAGTAATCTTAGCTGGTATTGCTGGCAAAGGGTTAACTGCTGCTGACGGAGCGAGATTCATGGTTGACATGCAGGGGCCGATCTTTTTTTTTTTTTTTTTTTTTTTTTACACTGTGATCACCACTTATCAAGGCCCGGAAGCCACTCAGAGATAAGGGTTATTGCAAGTACATTACGTTAGTGAGGAGATTTGCTGATATGTTTACTTAAGGGGGCGGTTCATTAGGAATCTGCTTGCTTGACGAAAAAGTTGAAATTTTTATACTCGCGATGCGGACATAGTAGTAGACAAAAGATGGGTTTTATTGTTGGTTAGCAATTTTGCTTTTTATTTGTTTGTTTTTTGTGTTTTAATGTGTTGTAGGGATTCGTCTGTTTGGTGTTTGTATACATGTGTTATATCGATTTTAAAGCTAAGAAAGTTGTGGATGTGTTCTAGTAGATGTTGTACTGTTGCAGTGTTTTGTGAAATAATTATTTGTGTTTATATGAAGCCAGAGTTGCATCTGCTGTGATGTTTGTGTTTTGTATTTTGATTTTCTTTTGATGTGCGGCTTTCTCTTGCGGTTTTCTTTATTGAAGTTAGGTGTGAGTTATTCCGTTGATGTGTATACATAAGAACATGAGTTTTGAAGTTGTCATGTGTGTTTAGTTCGTTTGCGTTGTGTTGATGAACAGGCTTTGTCTTAGTGTTGCCATTATTCTCAATGTCACTGCTCCTGCTGGATTTTGGATTATTCATGTAAATATGGAGGGATATGTGATATAACACCTATGAAGTGCCTTATGTTTTTGGGCAAATGTTTTACCTTTTTTTTTCTGTCTGACATGGACGCAAATAAAATTAAAAAAAAAAAATTTTTAAATATCAGCCTCTTAATAATTTTGTCATATATAAGCTGTACCCGGCCATCCATTGCTGTGGCTCAGTTTTTTTTAAATGGAACACAAAAGAGACAAAATGTCTATTTCTTATGTTTATAGTCTCAATATTTGTGGATGCACAATATTCTAGAGGTTTCCTTTGTCTGTGCAGATGTAGAGATAGTCTGATTTTCCAACTGTAGAACACGCAACATATACTTGTCCATGTGAGAAGAAGCAATCAGGGTGTAGATGTCAGTCACACAAATGTAAAAATTGTCCCTGAGCATTGTTAATGATTATTGCAAACTCCAAACGAATTGTGAAGTGCATATGTTAAATTAAAATGGTATATCCATTGAAATCATTCAATGCACATTCATTGCCCATTCTTCCTGAGGTTGACAGAGGGGAAAATATGAGGGTTTAATTTTACTATGGGCATGTGTGTGAGTATGCACTGGAAAATCTGGTAAATTAAAAAATTTAGCCGATTTTTTTTTTTTTTTTTGTATGAAAGTATAGTGTTCTATCAAATAAATTGATGGAAAAATTGAAAAGAAAATTGTTTAAAGAATAAACCAACAAAGTGGAAGACTGATGATAATTCAGAAGAAACAAAGAGGGTGTAAAAATGTAGGATAAGTTTTAAAAAAAGGAAATAGTTTGGCAAACTTTTTTTTTATTCAAATAAATATCCTTATTTTCACACATTTTTTGAGAAAAAATATTGCTTTCAAATATAATTAACTAGCAGGACCCACTAACTGGCGTTGCTTGGTGGAAGCATGCCCTTCTCGTCTTGTAGAAAGATATTAAGTACGGTGGTTATTGTTGTTGCCTAACACCAAACCCCCTCATGTTAAGAAAGGCTTTTGGAATAGACACCCCCCAACCTCCTCATGTTAGAAACAGCTTTCGGAATAGTTACCGGCAACATTCCCATGTTAAGAACGGCTTTCTGAATAGACACCCCATTTTGGTATTGGGAGTGACTGTCAAAATATTTGCCACAAATTTAACTTTGATAGTCGGTGTCAAGATCCCCAAGCACAAATACTATGAACCAAGAAGTTAGTTAGGGGGTGGCGGCCAGTAATATATATATAGTGCATAATACAGGCTTTATATGGCAAAAACTACTTGCATCCGCCAAATATAACTCTGATTTCTTAATCACCATGGCAGAAAACCTATAAAAGTTGTCATTTTAAAGAAAAGTGTGTAGGTGGATCTAAAGTAAAAATTTATTCCCCCACCCTCAAATGCTGTATAATCAGTACCCCCTCCCCCCTCGTAAAAAGTGAAGTACTGTTATTGTTGTTTCTGCTGTACATCCCTCAAGCTCTTCAGGGTAAGAATGACTTTCAGAATAGACACCTCCAACTTCCTCTGGTGACCCACAACATCCCCATATTAAGAACGGCTCTCAGAGTAAACACCTCATCCTTAGAGTGCGGAGAGTTTTATTCAATTTATGTCAAAGCAAATATTCCAAAGAGAAAGTTTGTCTTGTTTACTAAAATTCGTTCATTTTGTCATTAAAATTTAGGACACTGAAACCAGACATAAAAAAATTAAAGATGCGTTCATTAAGCCATATAATAATATTGGATGCTGAAACCAAACAATAAAAAAGAGATGTAAATAATTAATAAGATCGGGCAACTTATTTCTGAAGTTTTATTACAAATACTTTTTTGGGAAAGTAAATGTTACGGAAAGGTAATGTAAACATTTGTCTTTAACCTCGGAAAATACATCGAAAGGAAGATTTTTTTTTTTTTTTGTAAAAAATGTGCAGCGATAATGTGTATGTAGTTAAATGTGAGAGTGTAACTTCGTATATTTATCATTAGAAGAGTTCTAGAATATTTTGCATTTGTTTTAACATTCAGAAAGATATTGATTCGCATAGATGTAGAGGCCATGTTAGTAGAGATTTGCAGTGTTCGTTTTTAGTATCGGTATGTATAATCCAGAATAACAAATTTTTAAGTATTCAGCCAATGAGAATACCTGGAATGTAAGCAAGGAGAAATCATTACTTTCAAATAGGGAAGTGTAAAAATACTTGTAAGTCTATCAGTTATAAGTATGCAATTAATAAGGGTGGCAAGACAATATAGTTGTACTGTGTATATATTTATCCGGTTATCACTGGGAGCAGGAATAGTACTTATTTTTCCCTCTAAAAATACAAAGAAAAAACAGCTATTTCTATTATAGATCTTTGTGATAGTGATGGTATCACTTCTATGATTAAATCTAGGGTTTAATTATAACGAATTAATGTGTCTAAAATGTCGTTCTATTGTTACATAAGATATTGGCTAATAGTGTAAACATAATAAATTTGTGTCATCTGTTGTTGTAAACCTATGGTATTTTGGTCCAGAGGGGAATTTCTGCAATGAAATTATTATATATAGGGATGAAAATATTCAAAAACATTTTGGGGCTTCTTTGTTATTGTAGTGAAATTCACAAATCGAAATATTGATTTTCAAGTGAAACCAATAGTATCTACTGAATTGTCATAGCACAGTAATGAAAATATCCAAAACTTACAGAAAATGATAAGGTAAAAATTTACTAAAGAAAATAGTTTTTGAAGAGATTAGAAATTTTAGCTATTTCCCTTGTGTTTATGGCACATCTCACATGACAACATAGTCGAAATCATTTTTTTGTTGAATCATGGAAGACTTAAATAATTGTGACATAACAATTAGGTAAATAACATTGTTTATTGTTGAAATTGACAAAAAATATAAGTAGTTTTTTTTTCTTTTTTTTAATTAAATATCAACTTTTCAGTTGAAATTTCGCTACAATGAAGAAATGTGCACTTTATCAGTCGACCCGTACAATGAACACCGTGCATATATTTTTTGGTAATCTAGCAGAATTTGATCCAGACTCTCAGGATTTTCCATCAATTATAGTTTAGGCTTGACTGGCAGTCACCGGATTAAGCTGAGCAAAGTAAATGTTCTTTTTTTCTTTTTTTTTTTGTAAACAGAATTTTAAAAACATTTATCTAAAAATTACATTTTTGTATACAAAAAAAAATGACGATTTTGCTTTTCAACATTGTAACAATGTTCAGCTTAATTTGGTGATTGCGGTTAAGCCCTAACCATAATTCACAAAAAATCTTGAGGATCAGAGTCAAATTCTGCAAGGGTACCATTCTTTTTTTTTTTTTAGGGGGTTATTAGTGATTGCAAACTAACAAATTAAACCAAAAATGCAAAAAAGTTCAATATTTAAAGAGTTTTAAGGGGTGCTCAGTTACTAAAACAAAGTTCTAGTAAATCTATCTATCCCCCTCATTGGAAACACTCAAGGGAAACACAAAACTGAATTATTGCCCATATGGTTGGAAGACGTTTTTTTTTCCTTTTTTTTTTTTTTTTTTTTTTTCAATATTTTCAGAAGATTATTATTAATTAGTCACTCATCTACCAGATTCTGCAAAAATTTTTTTTAAAATGTCAAAAATTCAATATTTAAAAATTTTTAAGGGATTGCTCAGTTTCTAATATAACGTAAGTAGATATAGAAGTTTGTGGTGATTTCACAATGAAACTTGTTATAACAATATATATATATATATATATATATATATATATATATATATATTTTTTTTTTCAAGTAAAAAATATTTGTTTTGGATATAAATTTCAAAACTCATTTCACTCTAAATAATTTAGGTGACTGAAATAGGAATTAACCACAATTAGTAAAATTGTCCTCAAACAATTAAACACATTATTCAATAAATCGGTTTTGTGTATCCATCGAGTGGTTCCAAAATATAAGGGATTGATTTACCAGAAGATTTTTTAAACTGAACACTCCCTAAAAATCATTAAATATATATTTTTTTTTTCCCAGATTTAAAAAATTGAAAAAAAGACAAAAAAAAATATAAGGGGTGTTTGTATTGTACATGCAACCTTTTTTTATTGATTACATTTTTAACGATTTTTTATGTCAACTATTTTTAATGTTCATTTTTATGAACACATTTATTTTGTAAAAATGAATTCTATATTATACATTTATAAAACGGCAGATTTGCCATTTTGTTGTACAAATATTCTTGAACCATGTAATCACTAAAAGGAACTCTTTCAGTCAACACCAGTATCTCGCTTGATGTAAACAGAATATAACAGTTGTATATAATCATAATTGTTTAACAAATAAAAAAGAAATAATGCAACATGAAGTTTTAAAATGAATAAATGTGTTTTATTTTATAATTTAAAATGCAAAACATTGAACAATTAAAATAAAATTTTGGTATGTAACTGTCCGGCCTCCTTGTTAATTTATATAATTTCCATAATTTTTTGTAATTATTACAAAAACTGCTATTTAATGTTAGCCCTAAAGAGGCTGCTGAATTTTTTTATTTCCTAAATAGTAAAAACATGATACACAATGGTCGTTTTGCTACTAATATCTATTTTCAACGAATAATTAACAGGAAAGCGACCACACATGGTTAATTTAAATTAAATTTTAATCATATGATTACATTTTTAATAATCACGTGATTTAAAAATCACGTCATTTAAAATTTGTGAAACATTTTTAATATACCCATATTTTACATTTCATAAATATAAACAAATTCAGTTTACATTAAGCGAGATACCAGTGTTGATTGAAAGAGTTCTTTTTAGTGATTACATAGTTTGAGGATATTTGTACACCTAAATGGCAAATCTGCCTATAAAACTAAGTATAATAACAAAAAAAAAAAAAAAAAATGGATTACTGATATTTTGCAGTCATTTATTATTTGTAAAAATTTGTCATCCTACAGCCTAAACAAATGCTGTGAAAGTTTAATGTTTTAGCGATGTCGCATGACTGGTGAATCACTAGTGGTGATATTTCCCCATATAAAAAAAATGGCAATATCGTTACAAAGAAAACCACCTAATTTATTGAATAAAAATTAAGTATTACATTATAATTAAAGAGAGATATAAAAACATGCATGGGTACAATGAAAATACTATACCAAAATGTCAAAGCAGTCGATCCAGTGGTTATTTAGATTATCAGTAAGTAACACACATACATTTCCATTTTTATATATATATATATATATATATATATATATATATATATATATATTGAATTTCATCATTAAGATATTGGGGCTGCATATTCTAAAAAAAAAAAAATTATATATATATATATAATTTCTTTTCTTTTTTACTAATAAAAACAAATATTTGTTGAAATGTTGTTGAAACTTAAATGTATTTGTTTGACATGAAGAAGTATTTCCTCTGGGTAAGTTCAAGAACCATGTGATTTTTCCAGCATGGGTGAATTTTTGATGTAAGTTGAACTGAGTTGCAATTTTCATAAAAGAAATGGAAAATTATCACAGCAGCAAGAAATAAAATCAATCATTTTTTTTTACTTTCTTTTTTTTTTTTTTTGTTAATTGATCAAGTTAGACTATAGTTTTTGGTTAGGATCTATTATTACGTAGTATTATGCTACATTCCATCTGCTCTGTCCTCAATCAGTGGATACATCTTTCTTGCCTAAGGCAATTTTTATTTTTGTTCCAATCTAGATTACCCTATTTTGGGAAGCTGGATTTTCTTGATAATGAAAAATTGACCTTCTGTCTACCTGTGCCCTCATGGGTAGGTAAGTAAATAGACGATGCACGATGTGTGTCTAATTAACCAAATGGATGCCACCGCAAACTATCAAATTGTTTTTGCTCTGCTTCGATCAATTGTGGCAATTCATACACTAATGCCATTATAGCTTTGATTCCAGTCGATTATCTGGTTGGCTGTTCATCATGTAAACAGCTGGAGTTTTATTGTGTAGATGACATGTAGCAATAGTAGGTATAGTAATGTACTCTTTTTGTTGCAGTGGTCTTCTTTGTAGTGTCAGTAGTTGTAAATTTATTAATGATGACACCACACAATCATTTGGAGTTTAACATTTCTCTTTTTTTTTTTTTTGTTTCTTTTGCTATATACAATATCTATATTATATTTCTCTTAGTCTGTCTGTACGTTGCACTTTTTTTCTTGGAAATACTGAGTCGATCTGGCTGAAATTTTGTATGGACCTTTCATATAACAAGGTGCAGCAAACTAGATATTGTATCCTTTCAATGCACAGTTAGGAACTAGTCACGACAATACTACATTTACTCTAGAAGTTTTCTTGGAAACTGTTTGGCCGATCTGACTGGAATTTTTGTATGAACCTTTGTTATGATTGGGTGCATCGAACTATGATATACATTTAACACATATTTGGAGATTAATCGGGATTAGTATTTAATGTAAAAATGAGCACAAATTTAATCACATTCAACCATCACTTATGTGAAGTCAATGGGCTATAAATTTTGTCTATTTTTAACCGACAAAATGTCTAATACATGCATAATACTACATGGGTTTTCTCCTAACCCATCTCATCTCATCAAAGGGAACAGATATCCATAAAACGAGTTCTCTCCTTTGCATTTCGGAAATTTTTCGACTGTCCTACTAGAGAATATTGGAAGATTCTTGTCTGTGACACACCTTACACATCGCTTTAATTCTAATGCCACAATTTTTAATGGAATTTTCCGATTAATTTAACTTCATGTGAAAAATTCCTGTAACATTGTTTTTACACACCCATATCTAATATTGTTAGAAGGAAATGTGTAAACCCACAATTTCCTCAGTTATGTATAAGAGCAATTTGTATTTAATTTATTGTATACAATGATTTGAATACAATAGATATGCTTTAACATTAAAATGGATACAATTGTATGATAATTTTCTTGATGACAGATTTTATTTATTCTTAAATATTTCTATGAATTTCTCTGAATTTTGTGTTAAAAAATAGCAACCGCATATCTACAAACAACTTAAAAAAAAAAATGCCGATTTATCATGAAACAAACCAAATATTTCTTCTGTCGATGTGCTGTTAAATCCTCTACAAGATAACTATTTGTTTCACCAGAATGACTGAATGTAATCGGTTTTCAGACCCGAGTTGATTTTAACTTTCCTTCATTTTCACGGAGAGTAAAAAGTGAACCTTGAGTTTTTTAATTTTGGCAGCTTTGTAAGTTTAGCACCCCCTTCTTATTTTTTCTTTTATTTCTCACGTTCCATGAATGATGTTTCTGACAAAGGGGTAAAACTTACTGATTGTGTGTGTGTGCACAGGGTCAACTTGTTTTGAGTTCGTGTTATGTAGATATTTTTAATTCTTTCATGGTAGTCATGTTTCCACTGTCAATTTATCCATCTCATTAACACTTAGGGTAACTATTGTGAGCACAGGCCAGTATCTGAGAAGCTCACAGAACCACACCCTCTCAATAGTATATGAGCATCAAGAGGCAAGAGCCAGCAGAACAACATCAGTCACTTAGCTGGCCAAGCATTTGGACAGGGTTGTCTCACAGATGAGAATGAAGCACCAAACAAGCCTGCTACAGAAATAGTAAGAATGAGCCGGCAGAAATATACCGAAACCTTCCAAAGGAAGAGCTTTGAAGAGTGGGACCAACATCAACATGCAAAGTATTTTTTGGGGAACTCTCTCAGGAATACATAGACAAAGAAGGTTCATTGGACTGGTTCAAGAGGGGAGCCCTCCACCACGATCAAAAAAGGGTTATAATGGCTGCTCAAGACTAGGAATTGATGACCAATGCATTCAAAAAGATGGCAGGTATCAGTAATGACAACAAATGCAGGTTCTGCCAGACAGAATTAAAGTGTGAGTCATCTGATATTAAGTTGCAAGGTTCTTTTGGGGGACGGCTACTACACAGCAAGACATGATGGAGTATGTGAGTACATCCACTGGACCATCTGTACAAAATTAAACATCCAGTGTAGCAACAAATCCTGGTAACATCAACCTGAAAGAACAGTTGGAAATGACTTATATACCATACATTATGACCATGTACTCCCTACAAACCTGACAGTTATATGGAATAAGTCAGAGAGAGTGGTAAACTTGGTTGAAGTGAGTATCCCTAATGATGAAGGCCTGAACAGAGCTGAAAGAGAGAAACAGATCAATTTATAATATGAAAAGAAACTGAAATCTTAGGGAGATATCAATCATACCAATTATTAGAGGTGCTACAGGAACCTGAAGTCCTACCTTACTAATATTCCTGGTGAACCAAGCACAAAAGACATCCAGACAATTGCATTTAAGGGAACAGCAAGGATACTAAAAAGAGCTCTCGGTTAGTTTCAATAAAAAGCAGGGCAATGTTGGCAGCATTACAATCTTCAAAGAAAGAAAATGGGGGGTGGGAGAGTATTTTTTGCATAAATAAGTGATGACTTATCAGTAAAAGAAAAAGTTATGTCCATTCATACTCCCATGAAATCCAGTTTAATCTCTCTAAGGTGAGTGCCACTTTAGTATAGTACAGTAGTAGGCCTGAAGTAAAAAGGCTAGCTTATGAGCATTGCATTATCCCAATAAGTCTCCTCTTAAAAAATTATCTTCCTTTAATTCCCCCCCCACTCTATATATATATATATATATATATATATATATAGTAACTGAATGTTACTGCTAACTTTAAAAATCGGATCAGAATTTACAATCTGCTCCAATTTCTCCAACATTGGGTTAACTCTTGCAATAATATTCCTCTTTGTTTAAAATGGATTATTTGGTCCAAAATCATGGATTTGGTTTGTTCCAAATGTTATTAAATATGATGATGATATCATCTCAAATAAGATGAGCTTCTATATTCATGAAAAACAAAATCACTCTGAGACAATAACAGTTAAGACAACATAATGACGCTTCAGAATTTTTTATGCAAGTATTAGTAATTTGGATTATTCGAACTGCTGTTCTCATCTTGGATGTTATTCTCACTACATTTCAGTTAGTGGAACCGTCAACCTTATTCAGTTGTGTCTTATCGAACTCACAAATAAAGGGTTCATTTCAGCATTCCTGACAAATTTTCGAGTTTAAGACACACTTGAAGAAGGTCAAAGGTTATGTTGGCTGGAACATTAAATAAAAACATCTAAGATGAGAAAGGTAGTTCAAATGATGATTTTTACTACATATCAGAGGAACCAATATAGACCTGCAGCGATTAGTACTTATTTTTAGATGAATTGTTTTTACTATTAAACTTCAGACCAAATAAGTTTAAAGAATATTAGGGTTCATTTGATTAAGTGCTTAATTCTATCTTAGGCTTTATTTAATAGATCTTTGCAGAAAGATATTCTCCAAGCAGCCCATTGTTATGAAGAAAACACATCTTTTTACTGAAGAGACTTTGCTTGAGGCAACACTAATTTTGCAAGAACATCCATCTTATGGATGGTCAGTCACAAGACTAAATGTTAATTTATTCTATTTCCACCATCTATAATTCTGTTGCAAATTTTATTTGTTGCATTGGTTATACAAGTAAGTATGAATATTGATCTCCCTCCCATAGTGAGATGATGTGACACAAGTATTGGAAAGTGGGATTTGAAGAACCAGTGCTCTCTTGGCCTGCAAAAATGCCTGAGCAGCCCTACCTGCATTCTCTGTTGGGGACGTCTTGGGCAATTAGCAATAAACTAACCCTTTCTCAAGGGTAAAAAGGCAGAACCTGGAAGTATTTGCCTCCTAGAACTGTACAGGACATTCCTCAGTCAGCAGAGAATGAGCCATCTTAACACTGGCATAGACTCAGTTGCTGAGGAAAAAATCCTGGCTGATGGCTGTAAGTATAAATATTGATATACATTGAGGATTTTTACAGTAGCAACCTCTCTTTATGGGATATCCGTACTTACCTGTATACTTATGTGTTCCCTCTTTTGTTGTATTGTCGGGTTTATATAACTGTGTCTAGTGTATATAAGGTATACGTGTTTCTGTAATCGGTGCTCATGTATTGTCTAGTGGTTAGAATTATAAGGACCATTATTTTTCTTTGTATGTATGTAGGGTGTCTGTACGTGTTGATCTGTTACGTGTATATTTAATAGTCTTTCTATGTGTATGTGGGCGTTTCCACGTATTCACGATAATAACAAATGGCACAATAAACGGACAGCCTTTAACAGTGATGAATAACACCCCTGCCTGCTTGACAACCGGCAGGTCACATATCTTATTCATTGTCTCCTTCTTCTTTGGTGGCAGGCATCTGAAATAAAGGCATCTTCTTATGAATGGAACACCCAAATGCAAAGTTATCATTTCGAGATATTTATTTTCAAATGTTCCACGTCTTGGAATTTGTAGCTCTTAATTATCTCCCTTACATCTTCCTTAGTTGGTCCGTAGATGCTTCCATCGGACCACAGAGACAACTCCTGTCTGCTAACTAACCTAGTGACGAGCTAACTACTAACTCGTCTCTTTAAGTACCTGTTACAGACCAACTTCTAATTTTGATTTCTTCTGGCTTACGTAGGACAGAATAGACAATCTTGTTTGTAACGTATGCCACATTGTTGTTTACTAAACCAAATTCCAAACTTTGTTTATGCTTTTCCTCTATTCATAACATTTTTCCTAAGCCAAAATTCCGCTGTTAAATATTTAACATATTTTAATTAACATTCTTTTTCTTTTAAAACATTTTTCTGAATATCTTTTTAACCGAAATAATTTAACCATTAATCATAATAATCGTTCTGACCCATAGCACTGCCCGCTATAACATAACACAGATACTATGCTTTGATCATAGCCAAAAGAGCACAACATAACACTTTAAGGATTCTGGTTGTTAAAAATGCTTGTATAAAAAGTAAGATGTCTTGGATTGTAAGAAGAGTTCTGGGAAGCAAGGGAAATAATTCATTAAAAAGAAAAAAATATGTTGATTTCAGAAAGTTAAACAAGTATAAGTAGAATTGCATTCGTTATACAGGTCTTCATCCAATTTTGGTATTTAGAGTGCTGAAAGTTGTCCTTAAACTTGAAGGCGGATAACATCATGCAACATCTCATGCTTGCTCTCCATACAGTCCGATCCAAAAGGCTGATATCAGTCAGGTTGCATGCAGGCATATTGCTTCTTAAACATTCGAGCCAGGTCTTCCTTGGTCTACCACACTAATTAGTGCAAGAGGTTATATGCTGCACATGGCCAAACCAGCTGAAACGTGCAAAGCATCTGTAATCTCACCAACTAAGTGTAGATATATCATAAAGATGGCTCTACCTTCCACCTCATGAAAAAAATAAATAAGTAAATAAATATCTTGAAGATTGATAGTGGATAAATGATTTTGATATTTTTTCCTTATGATGCGTATTTAATCATCAGCCATCTGTCTGGTTGATTTTAGCTTTGTTTTATAGTTTAGAGTAAAAAAGACTTTTTTTTGCTGTTCAAATTCGCAGCCTTCCCTTAAAAAAAAATCACCTGATTTACTGTCAATATATTATTTGGAAAATATGTTTCCTAGATTATTGACTAGAGTTAACTATTATCTATACTGAACAAAGCAATAAAATAAATTTACTGAAGTACAATAAAAACGAGTGGATAAGATTATATATATATACAGGGTGGAACGATAGAATTGTCGCCATAAAGAAAACAACACTATAGATTTATTTTTAAACTTTTCTTGCAAAAATCAATTCAAGGAACTTGCTTATGTAGTAGAGCTGACATCTATTCAATGTAGCCACGTTCAACCTTAATCGTTTCCTCGAAACGGATCCAGAACTGGGAGCACACCTTTTCCACAAGCGCTGATGGGAGCTTGGCAAATACTCAGCAGATGGCGGTGATCAGGCTCGCTTTGGTGCTGTGGAAGGTCATATTGGTGATGTTCTTGACATATGACCAAACGTAGTAGTTCAGGTTGGAGGAGGAGGGGACAGTGAGAGAAGGATACAAAGTCATAGTATTCCTCCTGAGGCTAAGCCTGAGTCTCTTAGGACTTGTGGGCCGGCGCCGAGTCTTACACACCCAAGGTCTGCCAGCAGCCACCTGCACTTGCACCACACTTTTTACCACATCCAGGTACACTTTGGTGTTGACTTTCAAGCCGACTTGTGAGGTGGCATGATGTGGCTCTCATTTGAAAGCACACCAAAGAAGGTGATATGACCAGAAAGTGTTTTCATCACCGTGGGAACACCCCTCTTATTCATAGCAATCCTGCGAGTCATTTTGAGGGTGCTGGCAATGGTCCTGATATCATAACTTTGATTGGTAGAGAACATGAGTTGTGCAGTGGCGCATCTCCGATCTTGCTCATTGAACAGTGTGTCACTTTCAGACATGATAGAAGGCTCCTATCGCTCTTGGGTTTTGTACGCAACTAGTAGATGGTCTGCAACAAAAATCGGTTTTCATCAGATGGAAATGAAATCATGTCATGTTTTCTAGTGTGACAATTTTATCGTTTCACCCTGTATTATTTATGGAGCACCTTTAGCAAATTAAAGTTGAGCCCTCAAGGAATTAAGAGAAAAAGCTGTCAATTTCAGTGTAAATACATACAGCACTTTAACTTTGCAGTCATTGAATTCTCTCTGATTGTTTACTGTGAACGACTACCAATGACATTTATGGGTATTTTCTTTGATTCATGTGTTAATTGCTGGTGGCCAAGAGGAAATAATTACACTGAACACACCAGTTCTCGTTAGATCAACAAAGTTAAGCAACGTTGAGGCCATATAAGTGACCATTTAGGAATACCAGGCGCTGTATGTAGGAGGATGTTGACAACTCCTTGCAAGAGCTGCAAAAACCTAATATATCCCCCTAACAGAGATGTACATGTGACTGGGAACCACTTGTGAATTTCATACTACTATGAAACTTCCTCCTTTGGAGGAAAACGGTTCAATCTGTCTAGGGTGGGTGCCTCTTCAGTATAGTACAGTAGTAGTCCTACAAAGTCAAGAGGGGTTTAGTAACTGGGTTGGAATCTCCCAACCAGCAATAATTATCACTTCCTACTCTGATGATTGCATAAGCATGAAACACATGTATAAACTGAATGTTACTGACTAAACCTTAAAAATCGGATCAGAATTTACACTCTGTTCTAATCTTTCTAACATTGGTTTAAATAGTATTAACTCTTGCAATGCTATTCCTTTTTGTTTAGAATGGATTATTCTGGTCTTTTCTTTCATTCCTTAGATACTTTTGACTTAACATATATAAAGATAGATAATGTATAAAATAAGAGTGAGAGTGTAGGATGACAGCGATAAATGAATTGCAAATTACGGCTAATTAGAACAATTAAAATGGAAGTTTTTCAAAGAACTAATTTTTAAAACTGAGCAATATTTAACATGTATTTTGTGTGATTGAATTATACAGGACAAAAGCATTAAGGAAGCAAAGATTGAGTGCGAATTGACACTTAATGATCTACAGTGAAATTTTCTACTGGTATACGGATGCAAGATCTGTTATAGACATACCAATTTTGAAAAAAAAAAAAGCAAACCAATTGATTGAATTTAAAATCTATAAAATTATCTGACCATATTATATTTTAATCTCTAAGGTGAAGGTGTGTATGGGGGGGGGATATATCGGCCACATTAAAAATTTAATGTTTTTATGAGAATTTACCGTTTTCGATAAAAATATATATATATATTTTTTATTATAATGCATTAAATTTATTGGTTTTATACAATCATAAGTTGTTTTGAAATACTTCTGAGCTGTATTTGTTTGGATTCCACTAAAGTTAAACACTCATTGACACAAATCTTTAAGTGAGTGTCATCACTCTGGTTGAGGTGTTATATTTAATCTCTAAGATGAAAGTGTGTATGGAGGGGATATGAATAAGCATGATTTATAAAATAAAAAAAAAAAGAAGTTAAGAACAAAAATTCAAAAACCTACTTAAAAATAAATAAAACATACTGGTTTTTACTCATTTTTCTAGATAATAGAATAAATATTAAAATATGCAATTTAAATTTCATATTGGAAATAAATACATCTATTCTTTTATTGAATTTTCTTTTGAATTGTTCATTTTAAAACACCACCCCAAAAATTAGATCTAAATTAAACTTATAATATCTGATTTCTGAAGATAAGGTTTTATTATGGGAAAGATTATTGTTAAATTATTTTTTCTTAAGTGAGATAACCCCGTAGTTAATAAAAATGCAAACAAAAAATATTTTTATTTCTTCCATTTTTGTAAAAATGTGGCCAAATATGAACAGTTATTGTTCTTCACATCTTGTTTATATCGGCCACATTAAAAATTTAATGTTTTTATGAGAATTTACTGTTTTTGATTAAACTATTTTTTTATAATGCATAAATTTATTGGTTTTATACAATCATAAGTTGTTTTGAAATACTTCTGAGCTGTATTTGTTTGCATTCCACTAAAGTTAAACACTCATTGACACAAATCTTTAAGTGAGTTTTTTTTTTTTTTTTTTTTACATGGGGGTCACCACTTATCAAGGCCCGAAGGCCACTCAGGGATAAGGGTTATTGCGTGTACAGTAATTAATGAGATAGTATTGTAGTAATCATTAGTATTCGGGGGTTTTGATAGTGTCTTACTTAAGGGAGCGGTTTGTCAGGAGTTTGTTTATGTTGGACTTGAAGACGTCCAAGTTGTAGTCAGGTGGGAAACAGGCAAGCGGCAGAAAGTTCCACTAGCGTGCGGTTCTAAGAAAGAAACTGCGTCATCACTGTTTGGTTGAGGTGTTATATTTAATCTCTAGGGTGGAGTCATCAATACTATTTTTAAGCATATTTATTATTCCTGAAATTTTAAACACTATGAGTAAAATAGATTTTTTTTATTACTATTTATGATAGAGGTAAAATGATCATTTCTAATTGCTCCCATAATGAAAATGAATGTGTATTATTTGTTCTGAATATTTGCTTTGTTTCAGATATGTTCACTTCATTGTTCCCGAGCAGTTCAGTCGCTATCATTTTTTTATCTTCTACTTTACTATAACTCTGATCTTTTTTCAGGTCATTTTTATCTTTCATTATTCTTCAAGACATTTCAAAATGCTTTCATTATTATCATCATTACATTTGGTTTACCAGCTGTTTTACATACTGGCATGTGTTGGATGGTTTTTAGAAATTAATTTGTGAAGCATATAGAATGGAGGCATGAATCTGAAGTCTCACAAGCTTGATGAGCTGATTCGCAAGAATGGCGGATACACTTGCAATGAATTCTGGGAGATGCAAAGATACCATCTACTTAAAAGAAGGCGAAGAGAAAACTTTGACGGAGGGGGGGGTAAGAGGTTATCAAAACATTTTTTTTAATTGGTAAGCTACTTAATGTCTTTTTTTTTTTTTTTCGGCAAAGAATTTATATTTTTCTATATCTTCATTAATTTCACCAAGCTGACAATCATAATTATCATCAAGCAGATTGATGATGTAAGAAAAACGTATTTACTTGCAAGATTGTGAACTTGTTGAAATCTGCAAGATATTTCTTCAGTCAACCTGTCTATGACAGACAGTATTTCCCATCTCAACTCAGTATCAAACCCCAGTGCTGCATCAATCAATCGTTCACCAACCATTCGTTTCTTTTTGCGGATACGATGCTCCATGCTTATACCCATTTCAGAGCAGAGTTTTTTTGTTTTTTTTATTCGTCTATTGCAGTATCCACCATCTTTTCTCTATTCTGAAGAAGGCAATCTCTCAACGCTGTCAGCCTGACAGAACTTTGTTGCAGATCCAGCCCCTTTTCTTGAAGATACTTCTGGGCATCATTGATTTCTAGGAGAATAGTTTTCCAAATGCTCAGAAATAAAAGAAATGGAAACGAAAAAACCGAGTTGAGAATTAAAGATGCATTTGATTTTGTGGCTGCATTTTCTACTTCTTCTGGGAGCTATTCCAGGCCAATGACGACTTCCAATAATTTTTTTACCACATTTACAGCATCTGCTCAACTACTCCATCTAATTGCAGTCCTAGTCTCTTTTGCCATTTTGAATATACTCTTGCTTTCTTTTTAACAGGGGAGGTACTTTCTCCCCAAAATTAATCAATGTTCCATGCCACCAACAGACTTTATATACACCGGACTTACCAATAACTTGGTTGCAAATAATTATGTAATGAGGAAAGGAGTGATAAATGAATAAATATTTAGACATTTCTCTATTCGAACATACCGTCTATTTGCATGTTTGGTTTTCCCTTCTTTCCTCTTGTGATTCCGGTCCTTTCCACATTGCTCTTGGCTTTTTAAAACTTCCATATATTTAAAAATAATTGCTTTTGCTTTTTTTTTTTTTTTTTTCGGCAAGATTTTCAAGGTGTCCATATGCAATCACATAAAACAAAATGAAAGTCGAATAAAAAAAAAGGAAAATATCATTTTAGCCAAGGGTGTTCGTCTAAAATTCTCACAATATTAGTAAAAAGTATTTCTATTATAATTATCTGTATCTTGTTTTTGTTTCGTTTTATTTTTATTTTTTATTTTTTTGCATTAAAACAAATCAATCTACTAGATATCTGACATTGTTGGTAGTAATAACCGGCAAATATTGATGATTAGTGTAAACACATGAACATTCTTTGGTAGAGATAACATAGAATAGTTAAGAATACATTCACATCCGTTCTTAAGGTAAGAATTGTTTTCTATATAGTAACTATGTTATTTAGAAACTCATGTTTAACATGGAGAGGGATTTTGTTAACTATTCTGTTCCTATACCGTTGTATTTTGCATAACAATCGTTAATTATTTTCAATTGTTTATGAAATATTCAAATAGCATTTTGCCAACTAATGACAAATCCAAATCGGTTTTGTTTTAAAAGAAAAATGCATCTTTAGTTGTTTCATTATTTTCAATCGATTAAAAGGAAAACATTTGAGAAAAATATTTAGACCCTCCCCCCTATATTTAATATATGTCCTTCCCACAAACACACTAAGTGCATTTTCGGTTTGCGGAAATATATGTAGACATGAGGTTTTAGAGTAATTCGAAAGACAATAACAAATCACTAATTAAATATTTAGAAATTTAAAGTGAATCGGGAATCGGAATTTAAGACAAAATCGGTAATTGAATCGGAATTGGGAAAATATTTGGAACCGTCCCATCACTAGTATGTATGTATGTGTGTGTATATATATATATATATATATATATATATATATATAATATGCATGCATACACATATACACCTAGGAGATCGGACAAAAGGACACCGGACAAAACCCACCAGCTAATTAAAGCAAAAACAGATAAAATCCCAAATGAATCAGAAACATTAAAAGTCACTTTTTATATTTTAATTTAATTAAATTTAGGAAAATTAGACACCAGGGAACTAATTTTGGAAAGGTATGAAAATTAAGCATCTACAGAATAAATGTCAATTGAAGATAGAGTTTAAGACCATTCTTACAGACGATATATTTTTAAATAGGATTCGAGTGCCTCTCACAGAAATATATATATTTTTAAATATTTACTCTTGTTTGAAAGCAAGTAAGTCGATTTGTCTAAGTTAGGTACGCGTTCTAAGGAGATTTTTCTTGTATTATCTTTTACAATTATTATATTAATATAAAAAGTAAAAAATTAAAATCCTATTACCAGAATTAATTCATCATAATAAATTTCGGTTTAATCACATATACAACAGTGATTATAAGATTTTTTTTAATAGTTAGAAAAAAGATCAACTACTCCGTGATTGTTTGAAACTTGACAAATTTGGCAGTATTTACACTATCGAAGAAAAAGCCATTTAAATAGTATTTGAGGAGTACTGCTTACTTCCCATTCAAAATTATATCCCCCAATATGACGATCATAAAATCTGTTTACAGTCGATTTTTATTCCATACTTGCTTAATGTTTCTATAATTCCAAAATTATGTAATTGTCTTTGTTAATTTTCCATTGTATCATTTAATTATCAATGATATTTGAAAGTATTTTTCTTGACAAAAATGTTTTTAACTTTTCAACATCTTTTTTGGAACATGTAAATCAACTGCTTTCTTTGAAAGATTACCTAGAGAATTTATGCAACTTTTTTAAAAACTTTGTTTTACAAATAAAATAAATTTGCAGCATATTTTGATGTTATTATCATTTTAGTTTTAGTGATAATTTAAAAACAATAAATATTTATCATTAGCACCAATAATGAAAAATTCAATTAAAAATTAACAACAATCGGTTTTGAAACCGTAAATTAAGACACATTTTTCCGATTCCGATACCTCCAAAAGTTCCGATTTTTTACAATCTTTTCAGTATAAATTTAAGATTTTTTGTTAACTTTTATTTATTATTTTCTATTTTCAATTTTTACCCACTCAAAATGGCACCCCTGACATGTGTTGCTCGTAAAATAGGGATACATTTTTCCGATTCCAATACCTCCAAAAGTTCCGATTTTTTACAAACGTTTCGGTATAAAATTTCAAATTTTTTGTTAGCTTTTATTTATTGTTATTTATTTTTCCTATTATCTATTTTTATCTTTCAAATTATACAGTCGAAATTATCTGAATATTACTGAATTATTAAAAAAAAAATCTTTAATCGTGTTAGCAGGTGAAAAATTGCTGCCATCTTGTTCAAATCGAAACGGAAAATTACCTCCCTTTTAAACTCCCCTGTGTTTTATGATCGTTTTCTTCAAATTCTATTTTTATTTTCTTGAATAAATAATTTTCTACCTTATCGATTTTCGTAATTTTGGAATATAATCATCTTAAAAATATGAGGAATACGTAGATACCATTGTTTTCATGTGAAATTCAATTGTATGATTTCCGAAATTTTGTCCCAACAGTGTAGAAGCACCGACAGTTTTAATATATTCTTCTAGTGGCATCCCCCCCCCTCCACTGATGGATGAAAAAAAAAATATTAGCACTCAAATAATTTCATGCCAGAATAAATTGTTTTCTTCTCCTCAGGTCAGCTGCTCATTTTTAAACAACAAAATAAAATAGAAATAAAGTTTTCTGTATTATTCAATATGTGGTTATTGAAAGTTTAAAGATGATGGATCAGCGAGCAGAACGGTATCACGTGATGTACAAGAGAAGGAAGAACGAAATATAGAGAGGAGGGAAGGAAGAAGAAAAGAGAGAAAGCAAGGGACAAAATAAAATAGTGAAAATAATTTTCCACACTCTCCCAAAAAGAAAAGAGAAAAAGAAAATCCTTAAACAATTTAATACCAAACAAATTCTTGTTTTCTTTCATTTAATGATTTAACAGACCTTACAGGTCTAGGCCTAACATTTTCCCCATCCAGATTAACTTTAGAGCAGTGATAATTACCTGCTTCATCATCATTAGAAGAAACCTGATCGGAGTGGGTTAGAGAGTACCATAGGTACAAATTCTTCAGAGAATGTTTGAGTGCTGCCATCAATCTTTCGGATCAAGGCAAACCGAACCATGCCATCTGATTCCGAGGTTAACCACCCTTCCCAACGACTAATAAGGACATGGCTTAATGGAGTTTTTTATTAAAACAACATTTCCCAACCTTATAGTATTTTCAAAGTCAGACTGATAAATATCCTGAGACAATTCTTTTAAATTCAAAAATATTGCTCATCCCACAAACAATTCAGGAATTCATCTCTACATTCCAAACTCTCAATAAGATCCTTTCTGCTAGGGAGACGATGCTGGAAACAATCATTTTACAAATTCAAAAATATATAGATTATAGAAAGGGCACAAATGCTTTTGGGTAATCACCTCCAAAACCAGAATCATCAGAACAATGATAAGTCAAAGGCCAATCGTTAAGATTCCTGTATATCTGTTAAAAGTTGGAAATAATTCGACTTCTTATGTTCTATAACCTTGAAAAGGCAATTTTTGACGACCTGTATTAACTTTTCCCACACAGCATTATACCAAGCCGAATACAAAAGTATCATATTTAATCAGATGAGTATCAAAACTTAAATTTATCAGACAAATAAACTTGTTTAACGATATCGCAGCCAGCAACAAAAGACAGCGCATTATCCAAATAAATGTGAGATGGAACTCTATAGACATTGAAAAATCTCACAAATGCCAAAACCACAGACTGAGTGGTCATATCAGACAACAGTTCCAAGTGTAAAGCTCTCACACAAAAACAAGTGAAGATTAAAATATACAATTTTTTTTTTTGTTTTTTTAAATTATTATTTTACCACCCTCATGCACCTATAAATGACCAATAAAGTGAATCCCGGTATGCAGGAAGGCTTTAACAAGATTAACACGATGTTTAGGTAAATTTGTAACCTTGGGATGTTTAAAGGAAAGAGAGTTGTATTTTTTTTTTTTTGCAAATGACACAATTCAATATTATCGTTTTAATAGCTTGTCTAGCTTTGGGTATTCCAAATCCTAAAATTCTGAGTTTGTTAAGGGTGACAGCAATTCTACTATCATTAAACTTATAACATAAGACTTTGGAAGCAGAACAGGAGGAAGGATGTCCTCAGAAAAATAAGTAGATTTATCAATTCAACCTCACGAGTGAATCAATCCCTCTTCATCCAAAAACAAATTAAATTTGGAAACAATTAGACCCTAACAAATAAGACCTTTACTTGGAAAGGAACAGACCCTGCATCATTCTGAGCAAATACAATCTCACCTTGAACCAGAGTCGAGATCAGCACCTCTTTGATATAAGGAGAAGTGCTTTCCGACTCCCTGGAAGACCTCATCAGTTTGCCCTGTATTTAAGAATTCAGGTGATAAGTCATCGCCCTCTCAGTACAGACCAATAAGTCTCCTGTGTGTTATGAGTAAGTTGCTGGAACCTTCTTAGTGACACACAATATGGTTTCCACTCTGCAAGATCTACCGCAGATGTGCTGACGGTTATATCCCACAGGATTAGTGAATCTCTTGACAAAGGCTTCCTTTCTAGGGCAATTGCTCTTGACATATCAAAGGCCTTCGACAAGGTATGGCAGAAGGGTCTACTTCACAAGATTTCCAGCTACGGTATAACTGGAAATGTTTTCTCAATCATTAAATCATTTCTCTCTGATAGGCTCATAAGAGTGGTGGTAGATGGACAAAAATCAGAGGCCTGCAATATAAATTCAGGAGTCCCTCAGGGGTCAATCCTGGGCCCAACTCTCTTTCTGATCTACATCAATGACCTCCCTAAACACATACTTAAATCATTCGTTGACATCTATGCTGATAATACAACCATCTACGGCAACACATCAAAGGCTGTAAATGACAAAGTTCTCTCTGATTCTCTCTCGAGCTCGTGGTTCAGTGGGGGAAGATGTGGCTGGTTACCTTTAATGCATCCAAAACCAAACTCCTATCCTTACATCATCAACGCTCTGATCCCCATCTGGCATCAATTGTGATGGATGGCTCTCGTTTGGGTGAGGCCCCGTGTTTTGACAAGCTTCTGGGTTTGACCTTTACTCCTGATCTGAAATGGAACACGTACATCAAGTCTGTTGCCAAGGTCGCTGGAAAGATGGTGGGATCCTTCTACCGCTCCAGAAAATATCTCACTACTGATGCAATTCTCTGTATAAAAGCCAAGCACGTCCAAGGATGGAATACTGTTGCCATATCTGGGCAGGAGCTGCTAAAAACAGCCTATCCTGCCTTGACAGAGTACAAAATAGACTTCGTGGCTTAGTGGGGGATGCCCTTTTCTCTTTTTCACAGAAGAGACGTTGCGAGCCTATCCTTGTTTTATCGTTGTTTCCATGGCAGGTGCTCGTCTGAACTCCAATCTCTGGTCCCCTCCTCGCCAATCTTTCACGAAAAACACCCGTCTAGCTGAATCTACTGTGAAAATTTCCCCCACTCTATATCTGTGCCTAAATCAAAACGCGGATTCTTTCTTAGAACTGCATGCCTGTGGAACTTTGTTCCGTCTGCCTGCTTCCCACCGGACTACAACTTGGATGTCCTCAAGTCCAACGTTAACAAATTCCTAATGAACCGCTCCCTTAAGTAAACACTTCATCAAATCTCCACACTAACGTAATGTACTTGCAATAACCCTTATCCCTGAGTGGCTTCAGGGCCTTGATAAGTGGTGATCAAAAAAAAAAAAAAAAAAATTGGAAAACTACAGTCTAACGAAGAGAATTCTTATTTAAATCGATTTCCAAACCAGATATTGACCCGCTAGGTTTGATTACTGAACTTTCCCATTCCTTACTTAACTATACATTAACTCTAAGTCACAATAGGAAAACAAAAAATACAATTTTTGAACAGGGTTGCCAAATAAAAGTAAATGTTTCAAGCCAAATTTTTCTAGAGAAAAGATCAAAAAGGGACAAATTGGAAGCTGAAGCCACAATTTTAGAAACAAAAAGGTTAAATGAAGAAATTTTCTTTATTAATCTTCTAATATATAAAACACAATGTGTGTGTGTGTATGTATATGTCTGGCAAAAACTTTTGACACATGCAATGGACACTGACAAAATTAGTATCCGTAGAAAGATCAATCTCTCTGACGAAATTGGCCAAAAGCATTGTGTGCTAGTCAATTGGGCCGTTTTTTGCAAGGAGTCACTTTTTGCGTCAAGACTTGTAATCTGAATGTATGCTTATAAAATGTTATTTCGACTGTTGTGATGTCTAAATCGTCATGGCTTTGACCAATAGCATTAAATTTGATTTTTGTGAAAATTTTTTTTAAATCTCTAAAAATTAAAATAGAAATTGTTATTTTCATATAATGTTTTATTTTATTTAAAAAGCAAATTGTCCATTTAAAACAATTAGCTATTTTTTTTTTCTTTTACAAGTTTCAAGTTTTTTACAAGTTCGTTTTTTTTCTTATTTGAAAAAAAAAAAAATTATGGCTCTAAAGTTTGAAGACCAAACTGTTTGAAAAATCCATTTTCGTTAATAATTATTCCTATTTACTTGCTTCCCCACGAGGGCAGAGTTAGATACAAGGTCGGTTTTTAATGTGGGGAAAATCCAGCTCCCCAAAAAGGGGCATTCTGGATAGGAACAAAAATAAAAATTGGTCTCTTCTACACTATTAGGACGATATTTCGGAAATCGTAATACTAAATTTCACATGAAAACAATGGAATCCATGTATTCCTCGTATTTTTAAGATGATTATACAAAAAAAAAAAAAAATATGAAAATCGATAAGGTAGAAAATTATTTATTAAAGAAAATAAAAAATAGAATTTTATGAAGATGATCGTAAGACAAGGATAGATCAAAAGAGAGGTAATTTTCCGTTTTTTTTTAAATTTTGATTTAAACAAGATGGCGGCAATTTTTCACCTGCTAACACGATTAAAGTTTTTTTTTTAATAATTCAGTAATAGTCAGGTAATTTTGACTGCATAATTTGGAAGCTACCATTGTAATTTATTAGAATTGACAAAAAAAAAATAAAAAATCAGTAGAAATCATTGTTTTTTATCTGAAACCTCTATTTATCGACTAAAAAATTTCATCCTAATAATATACCTATTTACAATGCCTCCCCACGGGACAGAGTTAGACACCAAGGTCGTTTTTTAACGTGGAGAACAGGTACAAAAATAAAAAAATTCCTCAGTCATAAAGGACTGCTCCTCCACCGAAAGAGAACACGAAATGGAAGTGCAGCATTTGAAGAACAGATACAACACTTTGAGATATTAAATCTTTTATTCAGGCAAAACATGAACAAAAAACTTAAGCACAAGGCCAACTCAAAAAGGGGGGAAAACAATGGGGGTCGTTGGTCATCTTTGTCACTCTAAAACTAAACAAAAGTTTCTCTTAGCTAGAATCTTCTTTCACCATCATACCGCATTCGCTCTTTCGTACTTGGGGACGTCCTACCTAGCACCCAATTTTTAAAACATTTTTTATTAGCGTGTAAAAACAAAGATAACAATAAAGGTAATACAATGATTCATTTGCATCGAGGGCGGGCGAAGAAAAAAAATACCAGTAGTGGTTAGTAGGGCCCTCCCAACCCCGTCTGGTTGATAGACTGCCCGTTCCACTTTGGTTTGTAAAGGAACCTGAGCTCCTGCGGGACAGTCTCTAAGTGGGGATGCTCTCTAGATGGGACGAAATGAAGAAAAGAAAATTTTTGGGGTGGATTTCTTTCTCTCCAAGATGGGTGAAATTTAGAGAGGGGTGAAAAGAAAAGATTGCAATTAGGTGGGGGTGGGGATCTTGGAGGCTTCCTGATCGGGAGGTGGCAGCTAACTAAGAGGCTAAGGATAAAATTACACTTGACGGAACTGCGCATTCCACACCTAGGTGGGGAACACGTATTCAAATTTGGCTCCTTGCTACAGGTATCCATCTTCTGTCAAATGCCACGCGATGCAGCCTTCTTCGGTACTAGTGCAGAGAGTGATGCGGACATAAATAATAACATTATTATTTAAAACTCCGTTCTTAACATGGGAGGGGGAGGGTGTTTTGTATCTATTCTATACTTTAACCTTACAATTGAATAAAAAAACATATCAAACTTTAATTAAACTTGGAAATACGATTTAAAAAATAGCGCAGACCACTCTCTGCACTAGCATCCCATATTCTATCACATCTGATCTTCACCCGTAGTTGGTGTTTAAAGAAAGTGATCAGATCCTGATCAGAAAAAGACCCCCCCCCATCCACCTTGCAGACGCAACGTCCAAATCACCATTCTCACCACGGCCAGGATCATAATGTAGACCATTTGTTTTTCCCAGTCCCACGGTGGCCTCATGTTGTCAACGACATTGGATGAGGATGCTCGGGATCAATGCAAGCCAACACCTTGCTGACATACGACAAGTACTGGCGGAGTTCGCAGCAATCGAAGAAAGCGTGATCAGTCATTTCTGCGGCTGTTGTTCTGCAACGGGGACAAGCAGGCGACTCCAAAAAAACAGAACTGCATTGTATGTTGTTAAGTGGAAGTGCATTTCGGGCCAATCGCCAGGTCAGAGAGAACTCCAAATTATTCAAATGACTTGAACCTGGCGCCCAACTCCACGTGGAGTGGATCTCACTCTGCTGCCAACCCAAACACGCACATAACGGGTTGTCGGTGGCCCCCTCACGAGATCCCTCAGCAGTCACAAGGTCGCTGGACCTTGGTAGTCATTTTAGCGCGGCTCGGCACTCTTTCAGGAAGGCTGAATCTCCCCGCAGCCTGTGACGACTCTCAATAGAGGGGTCGAGAATGAGGTCGGGAAAGGCAGCAGTAATCGCGTGGTGCCACAGTTGCTCTTCTTGAAGATAGTGGTTGAGGAAGGCCAGCCTCTTGGCATCTCGATGACACTTCAAGTCCAGCATTCCCAAATCTCCCTCACACGGACGTTGAATGCAGACCTGTCTGCTAACCCAGTGTCTTCCTCTATCACAAAGGAGCGAGGACAAAGAGTTAGACAAGAGCTTTGGCCAAAAGGCCAAAGTAGTGTAGAAGAGTCAAAAATTGTCTTAATCATGAAGAATTTTTCCTCCACTGACCGAGGACAGAAAAGGTGAAGTGTAATATCAGAACAGATACTACATAGCGATCTTGGCCCGAAGGCCAATCAAATAAATATTTTGATTAAAAATTACGGAAAAAAAGAAAAAGAAGCCAGATTTGAAGCCAAATTCTTAAAAAGGCCAAATACAATTTTTGAAGGCCAAAATTAAAAAAAAGAAAAGAAAAAAGGGCCAAATTCGCGAAATTTGGCCTTAAAAAGGCCAATCTGGCAACCCTGTTAAGTGGCTTTTCTGTTCTTTTTGTTCAAGATGGTTCAACTTTAAAGGATCCTTGAAACTCAATTTATCCTACCATGTTTAAGATATAAATTTTGGGCAATAAAATTGGTAATATATATATATATATATACATTTTTTTTTTCAATAAAGAAAGTTAAATTAAGTACGAAAATACACACGTTTTGTAACAGAATAGTGATTTCAATTTCTCAGCCTCGTTTTCAGTTTCCGTCACTTGCGTTGTTACTTTCAGCAACGTGATTTCGTTTTCCTCCAACTTTGCATATTTTTGAACGAAGATTGAACAATCTTTTTTTTTTAAAAAAGAAAAAAAAAAGAAATGGATCCTCAGACATATATAGGCTGTGAAGTCACCGTAATTCTCCAGGAAGGTTCTTACCATGGAACAATTCACCGTTTTGATACTGCCGACAAACGCATTACTCTTAAAGATGGTAAAGTTTGCCCATTTTACACGTTTTTTTTTAGTTATTATTTTTATATTATTACTTTTTTAAATGATGAAAACAAAATCAAATTTCATATTATCCATGAAATTAGTGATCCTGTTGGCTGTTTATAACACGTTAAAAAACTCGTGTATAAACATTTTCCGCACCACGTGGTTTGCCGACAAAAGTAAACAACAAACATCTAAACATTTTTTCTTTTGTTTTTCTTTATTTTTTGGGAAAGCTACATGTGAAACTTAAGCGAATATTGTTTGATATTTACGGTGCACATTGTTACTGTTGCATATTACAAATCAGATTTCTCGTAAATATCCATTATGGCTGGACTAACAATAATGGCGAGTACCTGTGCCTCTGTTACCGCGCTGAAATAATAACCTTTAGAAAGTCATTCTTAACATTAGGAGGGGAGAGGTGTATCAGAATTTTTGACACCTAACACGAAACTGCAAATACAATATAGAAAACTCGTAATTTCTCTTTTAAAGGCGGGTTGTTTATTTTCTTTATGGATTATACTTCCAAAATAAACTATTAAAGTTGTATAAAAAGTAATAGAAATATTTAAAATAGTAATGAAATTAATTGAATGTTACGAGTTCAGTATTTTTCAATTTTTAAACTTTAAAAATCAATCAATTTTTCTATTGATTCTATTTTTACGATATTTTCAGGGTCAATATGAAATTTTATGCTCTTTTCAATAAACCGAATATAATATTTTAGACAAAGGTTTTTTTTTTTTAAATTCACCCCCTCCATTTTCAAATGTCTACTAAAAAGTAAATAATTAATTTATCTACCAAAGTTTTATATATCGCAAATTGAAGATAAAAGATCAATAAATAATATATTCTAATTTAAAACAAAAAAAAAAGTTTTTTTTTTTTTTAGAAATTTACCTGTAAAGTCCGAAGTTTTAATAAAACCCTTTTTAAAAAAAAAAAAAATTTTTTTTTTTACATTTTTTTTTTTTTTAAAATGAAACCTTGGTCCTTGCTCCTTTTTAATTGCAAAAAAAAAAAAAAAAAAAAAAAATAGGGCTTGAATTACATTTTTCGAGGAGTTATAAGCTTCGAAAGATAGCGGGTGGAATTATTCAATAGTTTTCACGAAATTTCTGACACTTGCACCATGCACCACCACCACCTCAACCTCATCCACGAAATAGAAAATAAGATGGCCGCGACCCGATCTATCTCATTAAAAGTTTGATTTTCCTCTCTAAATAAAAAGATACTTCTACATTTTATCGCCGAAACTGGAGACACCATTTTATTTCACGCACCTGCCGTAAAAATCCAAAGAAGAAATCAGTATTTTAAACTATGCCCGAAGCATGAAATAAATAACAACGCTCGCCCAGTTTAAACAATTATGAATGTCATTTCATTTTCTGTTTTTAATAAAAAAAAAATGTTTCATGAAAAACTTTCCCATTTTCATCAATGAAATCGAAACATTTCCAATTAAACAATTATGAATATATGTTCTTTCACTTTATTTAATTTTTTTTCATAGTTCTTTCCGGAAGTTTATCTAGTTTAATTTATTTATTTCTAACTTCGGCCATAGTTTAAAATTCTGATTTCTCCCTTGCATTTTAACGACAAGTGCGTGAAATAAAATGGCGTCTCCAGTTTCAGCGATAAAGTGTAGAAGTACTGCCCAAATCCTTTCTTTCCAAATTAATGAAAGCTCCCTCGAACGTGATATGCGTAACATCTGAGCCAGTGTGTATTTCGTTCTAACGGCGCCTCAGTGAGGACTGAGGCCTCACTCGTGTACGTTCGCTGCTTTCTAAATAACGTTATTATTTCAGCTCGGTAACAAAACTGCATAAGAAAAATTACAAATATTGTCGCATTTTTCATTTTTGGGTACTTGTACAGTTTAATCAAGACATTAAAAAAAAAAAATATGAAAATATAGAAAAAAGGTTATTTTGTACGTATCAGTTTTAGACGGAAGATCTCAGAAAAAAAAATTTAAATTGATCGAGTATTTTTTTTTACAGCGGAAAAACACGTTCTTATGAGGGCGCGTTGAAGTCCAGCCATTATGGAATTTGTTAAACACGCCACTGGGAGATAACTCCAGTTAAAGCGCTGACACTCCCTCCCCATCTTTAATACTAGCTTTTCTTCCTAAAAATCGAACCTTTTGCTCGGTATCATAACAAATTGCTTTTTTTTTTTTTTTTTCGCTATAAAAGAAAAACTACTTAAACTACTACTGCCTTAAATGGATTAGTTAAAAAAAAAATACAATTCTTAGTAAAGTAGTTACTTCATAACAATTGGTTAAAATATAACTAAAAATAATATTTAAAATAATTTGAACGCATTTCCGAGCGTTTTTAACGGCGCCCATGTTACTAAATCTAAAATTACGAATTTAAACACTAGAAATGGCCACTTGTAGACGCTTCATATCGTCCACGTTGTTTTTAACCGATGTTTACATATTTAAATCGTATATTTGTTGTGTTTTAGATGCAACGCCGGGTCGAAATGCTAGTAAATAATAAACTAGACAAAATACTGTTAGAAATTCGCTCAATATATGTTACCGTGACATAGTTTGACATATATTCGGTGGGTTTTTAATAGTATTTTGTCTAGTTTATTTATAACTCCTTTTCCCGAACTTACGGTGTTAAAGAGAGAGTCGGGCGCCATTTTGAATTTTCCAATACATCGGTAAACACTGTATGCTTTTCGAGCTGAATAAACACGTTACATTGAATAAAAACACAAAACATATATCCAGTTTGGTAGAAAAGTAACTTATCTTGCCTTTGATAACATATCTGTTATATATTTGTTTTTTGATAACTTTTTCGAATCTGTGTGTACAGTAATACAAACCTTTTGTTTTTTCTTCATTGTTCATGTATTTTAATCAAACATAAAAAAATCGTCCTATCCAATACATGATATTCCCAAAATAATTGTCTTTGATTCGCCGCCAGAGGAATTCTTGTAGATGACTATTAAGTTTTGCAAACACCTCGTCATTTTTCTTTTTTTTTTTTTTTTTTTTTTTTTTATATAAAACTAGCGAGTGGTACCCGGCGTTGCCCGGGTGTTTGAGGGGGGGGGGTTAAAAAAGTAAGTATGAGGATCGAACCCGAACCCTTGAGGCAAAGTTGTAAATTAAAGTGTGAAAAAAAAAAAGTGCGATGTTAACCATTGCCCCACCGCGAGATGCTAACGGAAACATGTTTTAATTTATTTAATTAGTTAGATTTAGCAGGTGCCCGTTTTAATTAGTTAATGAGGTCAACTGCGAGATAGTATTCATTTACTGCTGAACGCTTTTTTTTTTTCTCACCCCCAAGATGTTATAGGAAAAAGACTAACCCACATGCGGCAAGCGACAAATATTGAATATTTATCTTCCCGAAATCGAGCAAATTAAATAGACAGGCGAGCTTCGTTGTTAACTGTGAGATATTACGATTTGTATTTGATATAAAAAGTTTTAAAAAGTTGTTAAGCGAGCGACCGCCTCTCTGAAAGAAGCCTTTTGTTGACATACAGAAAAAGCGAACACATACATACACACATTTTCGCTCTTATATATATAGATAGATAGAAGACTATCTTCAATTTTAAAATTTCGATGTTTGAAAAACCGTCCATGGTACTTGTGCATAATTTGACCCAAATTCTCGTGATTTCCCGTCAAGCCCGGATCGGGCGAGTTCGGCAATCATCGGTGTTAGCCAAGCAAGCATTCTTCAAATGTTGAAACGCTAATTCGACTTTAAAAAGTTTTTATTTTTATTTATTTTTTTTTTCGGTAACTTTTTAAATTTATGATTAGTTATTTTTAATGATTTATTTTGAATTTTTTTTTTTTTTTTTTTTTTTTGTACTTCAATTTCTGGGAGTTTGATTAGCCAATGAAAAAGCGATATGTAAGTGAAAGCAGATGACATTCGAATTGGAAGAAATCGACTGAACCCCAAAAAGCTGACAAACAACTATATTTTCAGACTCGTCAAACAGAAAAATGACAGGCAAGGAAATAAATCTGTGCATACTAGAAAAACAAATGGAAACGCCAATGCAGACAATCTCATATTGTCCGGAAAAGAAATTGCTTTCCCAAAGAATGAGGTGCACCAATTGTAAACACAAATGTTTACTAAAAAAAAGATTGTGCGTAAAGGATGGCTTCTCCTTGTGCAGTACTGTGAGAATTAGTTTCCTCACACGCTTTAGAACTCGGCAGAGTGCTGAAAAAGGACAATGGAATAAAGCAAGAGAAGAAATTCAGTCTTCTAAGTGGGGGGGGGGTTGCGAAAAATATGCCCATTTCTCGCCTCTCTGAGAGTCTGGTAGTTTTCTTGAGGTGTAGAATTACTTCCCTTCGGGGAAGCTGGTAAAAGTGAACAGACACCATTTATTTATGGTATCTGGATGAATAAAACTCCAATAAACGAAGTTGAATTCTTGGAAAGACTGTTCATCTAAAAATTCCTATCATAATAGGAATAAATACTTGGTAAAAGGAAAAAAAAAAGGGAATGGTGCTCCGAGCATGGTTGACCTTGAGGGCTATCCTTGGGGGAGGTACTTTGTGACGTCCACACCCTAGCAGGAATTTTGCCAAAGAGGATGAAAATGTTTGTGAGTTTTAAAACTGCGCGCCGGAAGTTTTCTAGCGGTCCAATCAAAGGCCTGAAAAAGAAACCATGGCATTCAGCGCCTCAACCAATCAGGCTCGCCTTTCCATGTACAATTTCTAACAGTACCAATGGACAATGTAGACAATGGGTATCATTGCGCACAGGATCTGTTTTTGCACGATCCAATTTGGATATTGCAACAATAGTAAAAATAATCTATGGGCGTTCGAAATGGCAACCCTAAATATTAAAAGAGAATGCGGTATTATATCCGAACATTAATTGGAAGAACTTTCTGAGAGAAATTTGTCGGGAGTATTTCCTGAGGAATCCCTGGCAGATATGAGGCCCAGGGCACACTGTAGAAATTGATTAATCTGTTCAACCAATGAAAGCATAACGTAGGAAGAATCCTTGAACCGATCTGGGTCTTTGACGGCTATGACATCACCGACAAGGAGAATTTTTTTGGTCACTGTGCCAAATCGAAACGCCAAAACCCCCCTTCCAATAATAAAAAAATATATTCTGCCAGGTCCAACAGTTGGATACGACTGTTGGAAGGCCTATATCAAAGTAGGAGGATGAACAGTCGACCGAAGTAAAAGATTCCTAAGGAAACATCCTCATCTAAAGAAAGTTCTTCCGCCGGCAATTAACAACCGTAAAAAAAAAAAAAAATTTTTTTATTTCTGTGTAATCCCCCTAAAAAAACAACCTGACTGAACAAAAAGTCTTAAAAATAAAATAAAAAACAAGAAAAAAAAATATGGTTAAAGAAAAACAAAACAAATTGTACTTACACCTAGCATTTATATATGGGTAAACACACTTTTCTTGAAGATAATATTTAAATAACTTGCTGTTGATAAATATTTTGCAAAAAAAATATTTACTAAAATAAATTAAACAAACATATTTGCTTTTTTCAAAGTAGTTTTTTTTTATTTATTTATTTTTTTTGATAATTTGCATTTGTATTTTTTTTTTTTTTCCGCTTTGTTTTGCTTTTTTTCCTTAGTCTGCACCTGTTATGCCGCTCGGCTGTCACCAATGATTGCAGGCCTCGCCTGATCCGGGCTTGACGGGAAATCATGAGAATTTGGGTCAAATTATGTAAGAGTACCTTGTAAACAAAGGAAGGCGAATCTTCAACATTACCAAAATTATTAGCAACCCAAACAAAATCAAGGGGCCCCAGAATAATTGGGGAGATAGCTGGAAAGTCAGTGTCATAACGAAAAGAAAATACAACCGAGGGCGCATGATACGACAGAAGTTTTTTTGCTATTTAAAATTCTAATTATTTGAACTGGTTTTTTTTTTTTTTTTTTTTTTTTTTAATTCTAATTATTTGAACTGTTGAATTAAAAAAAAAAAAAAAAATCGGCATACCAAAAATTCTATTTATTTGTGGAATTTATAAGGGGGGTAAAAAATACTAATTATTTGAACAGGTACATCAAATCTGTTGCCAAGGCCACTGAAAAAATGGTCGGATTCTTCTATCGATCCAGTAGATATTTCACTGCTGATACAATTCTCTATCTATATAAGAGCCAGGTACATCCAAGGATGGAGTACTATTGCCACATCTGGGCAGGAGCTAGACTTCGTAGCCTCGTAGGAGATATCCTTTTCTCTTCCCTGCAACCTCTATCTCACAGAAGAGATGTTGCGAGTTTGTCTCTACTGTATCGTTATTTTCATGGAAAGTGTTTGACTGAGCTTCAGTCTATGACCCCCCCCCCCTCGCCAAACTTTCACAAGAAATACTCGTCTAGCTGGAAACACTATCAATAATTCCCCCCCCCTCTCGTTATCTGTGCCTAAGCTTAAATGTAGATTCCATAAACAAAGCTTCTTTCTTAGAACTGCATGCCTGTGGAAATGTCTTTCGCTTTCCTGCTTACTACAATATGGTTGTCTTCAAGTCTAACATAAACAAGTTCCTGATGAGTCGTTCCACTTAACAAATTTACTGAATTTCCATTACTAACGATTACTATATTGTCCAATTTCTATTGTACACTTTTTAACCTTTATCCTCGAGTGGCCGCCTGGCTTTGATAAGTGGTAATGCCTATGGAAAAAAAAACTTTTTTTTTTTTTTTTAAATCTAATTATTTAAAAATAAAATACAAAAAAAAATCTAATTATTTTAACTTTTTTTTTTTATTTCTTAAGTTAACAACTCGGTACTTTATTGAAGGGGTAATTTTTCGCTTCAACACTGCTTACATCAGACGACTTTTCCCCGAACTGAGAATGAGGCGGGACGTCGGGACCCTATCCATACAGGTTAACCGGTTAAAGTATAGAATAGTTACAAAACACCCTCCCCTCTCCATGTTGAGAATGGCTTTTTAAATAATGTTATTTCAGCACCGATCAATAAGTGCACTAGTACCGAATTGACTCCTCATGTAATAATATTTAACATAAAACATTCCTACATATTTTTTTCTCCATATCAACTCTACAGATTAAGTGACATTACTCATTCTGGCAGTGACATCAGGTGCCGGTTGAACCGGAGTGGGAATTTATGAAAAATCCGGTTCATAATATGCGCGATTGACTTCCGGTGCGTAATATGCACTAGCAGCAAATTTATTTACACACGATCTACCAAATCCCTCAATTGTTTATTCCTAAACAAAATGAAAATGGCGTTTTCAACACTTGAGCGAGAAATTAATGGGCGCTGTCTTACAATTTGTCATTGTTCTGAGGGAGACAACTCTTTTACTAAGAGACTCATTCATAATTTAGGATGCTAATAATGCTGTCAGTAAGTTTATACGAGCAGTTTACAATTTTAATTGTTAAAAGATGTTCATTTATAGGGGTGGGGTTAACTTTATTTTAACGCCTATTTTCTAAATATGTATGGAAGTTTTTAATCAATAAAATTAATAACAATAGCAAAAAAAAAACACTGCTTCCCTGATTCAATTAGAGTGACTAGCAGCATCCATAAAAAAAGTATGCACAATTATAGGCAGACACAAAATGATGTGGCTGATAAAGATTTGGCCATCTCTAATGTTTTGTAACTAGTTCTGTACTGCTACCTAACAATTAAAAAAAAATAGATATTATGAAACTTGAATTCAACTTAAAAATACTATTTAAATAATAACCTGGTAACATAAGTGCATAAGCACCCATCTGTTTTTGGAAAATTTGAACTTGGGGGGGGGATCATCGTTTTTTTTTTTTTGTTTTTTTTAAATCTAACGTTATATATAGGAAACTTGTCACTTGTGCAGAAAACAAACTGTGCTATCTTTTTGGTGAAGATGTTCAAGTTTTGCCATGTCTTTTAACTGTTAGGTGAACTGAAAATACAAAATAGTTACAGGTACTTATGCACTTATTGTACTGCACTGAAATAACATTTAGAAAGCCATTCTTTACATGGAGAGGGATTTTTGTAACTATTCTGTACTTTCACCTAACAATTTAATAAAAATAAAAACTAGTAAAACTTAAATATAGTTAAAAAAACAGTGCGGTACAATAAATGCATAAGCACCTAGTTACAAAACACCTACTCTCCCCATGTTAAGAATGAGTTTTTAAATGTTATTTCTGCACAGTCTCTATTCCGCATAAGTATGTAAAGTGCTTATTTAGACTTGTAATGAAAATTTTAAATAAAGAAATTGCAGAAAAGTTCATACCTGTCATAGAATGAAGATGGCATATTCCAAGAATTATGTAATTTGATCCAAAAATTTCCACAGCTTCACTAAAAAGGGTACTCAGATTGCAGAATGCTGTCTACTCTAATAACTTTTTTCCTTGAACTGCTAGCCTTTGCAATTCCCTCTATTTTCTAGACTGTACCAACATGCAGAAATTTAAATGTAACGTGAACAAACTGCACAACTCTCTACTTAGAATACCCTTGTGCATATGACTCCTAATTCATAACCCTTTGTCTTGCTGGCAATGTGCCTTGTTTGGAGTGAATTAAAGACAAAAAAATCTAACAAAATTTTAAATAAAACAGTAATAACTTATCCAGTATAAAATATTCTCAAAGAAATGGTTTTTTATTTGGTGGTGCCAGAGATATTCCACCAAACACTAAATGGAGGAAAAAAATCATATGAGGCAAAATTGTTCCCTTCCTAATTCATAACCAAAGCCACTATCAAGCATCAATCTTCTCTTTAACTGACTTTCAATTCTCCCTCACTGTACATAGTGTCCGGAGGAATTTTCATGCAAGGGCTTCTCTCCTGTGTAGTACATCAGCACCAGATTGTCTCCTTGCTGGTTACAACTTTGTGATTTTCAAATTTAATCTAAAAAAATCAATGTCATAAATTAACCCATAAATAGTTCATATCCTTTATCAATAGAACTCCTATAGTATACCTCATCTTATGTGGGACAATCATTCTGCCTCATTAAGTTTTACCCACGACTTTTGACATTTATTGATGATCCAGTAGTAAAGAAAAAGCACAAAAAGAACCATGTAATCCCTACAGCCACCTACCTTGAAAATGCTGCTGTGAAACCTGACATAGTTATATGGAATAAGTCAGAGAGAGTTGCAACCTTGATTGAAGTGAGTGTTCCTAATGATGGCGGTCTTAACAGAGCTGAAAGAGAGAAACAGACTAAATACCAAGGTCTCATGTATGGTATGAAAAGAAACTGGAACCTAAAGGGGATATCGATCATACCAGTTATCATAGGTGCCACAGGACTAATGAAGATGAACCTGAAGTCCTACCTAACTAATATTCCTGGTGAACCAAGTGCAAAAGAGATTCAGACAATTGCGCTTAAGGGAACAGCGAGGATACTAAAAAGAGCTCTCGGTTGGTTTCAATAAAAAAGCAGGGCAATGTTGGCAGCTGGTTTGGCTGCCCCATACCCAGCATTACAATCTTCAAAGGAAGAAAAAAAAAAAAAAAAAATAGTTCAGTTAATTCTTATTTGAATCACCCAAAGTATTTAATGTTAAATGTGTTTCAACATCACTTCCAAAAATCTTTTACTTAAACACAATACTTATTAATGCAGTTCACTACTGAATACCCCAAAAGTACATAACTGCCTGATTGTTCTTCCAATTATTTTATACTTTGTTTAGCATTGTATAATATATTTACTATTATATAAAAGGAACTTTGTGAGTTTGTTTCTTATGGCTCTGAAAACGGCTGGACTGGTTTTTATGAAATTTACACAAATATACTTATGTATCTGGTAGTGTTTTAGATAGGTTTTGTATCGAAATGTCTTCAATAAGTATTGGTAATTTAAAAATTCCAATGAAAGAAAGAATGGGTGATTTTGACCAAAGTTAACACCTTGTACAACCTAACATCACAAGTGCATTTGAGAAGTTTTATTACCACACAAGCAGAAAGGACTGGCATATAAATTCAACAGTAGGTTCTTTGATATGACAGCGGCATGTTAGAAATGATTGTTTCTGTTTAAATGTACAATTGAACCATGATACTTTTGTAATTTGTTATATGAATTCAAAATTCTTTCTTTTACTGCATTTTTTTTATTTTGTTACAGTTTCTAATCCAATTAATGGAAATAAATATCCAGGCATCCGACATTTCTACGCTTCTGAAATTCTTGATAGTAAGTATAATTAATGCCATTCTCTACCTCCTCATTAATACTAAGATTTTAAATTGAAAGAGAAGTGTTGTTCACAGAAAGACCAGTTAGGCCAGTAAAATCATTATAATGAAGGTGATGACTACATCAATATACCTGACAGATTAAAATGGAAATGTTTTCACAAGCATACCTCAATCCAAGAGTTAAGAAATATTTTAGCATGTATTTTCTAGTATATAAAAAAAAAAAGCTTATTGGAAAACAAATGTTGAATAACTTTGCTTTAGTATAATAATAGATGAAGGTACAGGATGTAAAAGTGATTGGACAGAAGCAGCTGACTGGTCTTCAGTTTTAAACTGAAGATATTAACCTTCAAAATTATAAAAGGTATTTGACAAGAACTTTGTAAATATATAAAAATACTTAATAAAGAATTAAAAATTTTTTTAAACCCAATGTTCTTTATTATTCAGTGTTTTTAACTGTTTTGCTGCTAAATTCTTTTAAATAGGATTTTGAAAGTTAAATTTATCATTTACTCGTTAATTGAACCTAATTTTTATAAAACCTATAAATAATTTTAAGGTCATTGTTCTTTTAATCTCTGGTTGTTCCTGTTGCTCAACCTGCACCTTCTCACTGGCCTTGCCCTTTCAGATGTGAGATGGGGAATTGCCAGCCGAGTAGAGATCACAAAAGCTATCAATGATGAATGCCATCCCCTTCATGGATGTGACTCAACAGTTCAATGATTGAAATCAAGAAGCTTCCTCAGCCATGTCAAACTTCTAACATTTTAAGAGACCAGACTATAGGTGTGGACTCTTTGTTCAGAAGCAACTACTTGAGAACAGAAATGGAACAATAAAGTTTCTATGAACAGATGATCCAACCATCTGCAAATGTGAAGATGAAGACCATATGATGCAATGCTATTTTATCTGTTTTTGTAAAAAAGTTAAAAACTATTGTATGGCTAGATGCATCAAAGACACACAAAGATGTCTTTTTATAAAATTATGTCAAAAAAGTCAATATTTTAATACATGAGCATTTGGTAAGAATTTTTAATTAAAAAATGGCTGTCAATTTGACAGCTTTAATTCGTTCAAACTTCAAAAGTCACATTTTTTTCTACTATTATCTGTATATTAATACAATAGTGTGCGTGTTACGCTTACATCCGGGTCGTTTAATTATGTAATTCCATTTCTTGTCATAAATAATTTTACCAAGAAATCTGCATAAGTACCATCAGGTATAATTGAAACCAAAATTTAAGTCCTATTTTTTTTTTTTTTATAATTTTATCAAGAATTCTACATAAGTTTTGGTTTCTGTTTCGATTCAAACGTCATATGGATATATTTTATTTTTGAAATCGCAACTTTATAATATATAAAAATCGATAGAGCATTAACTCTATAATAATATATATGAAATCTGCAAGAATTAAAATATCATATTTAAGCATACTTTATAACCAGGCTTTGCCGGGCGTTTGTGCTAACTTAAATAAATACTTTTGCAGTTTTAACAAAAAGGCTACAATAATATCAGAGCATCATTTACACTGAACATCTACAGAATGCCAACATCAATATATTACATATAAACGAGTCTCCTGTGGAATTTCCACAGGTCCCGCTAGTTAAAAGATTATTTGTTTATGCAGAAATAAAAATGTGTTCTGTTGGATTTAAATTTTGAATTTTTAAAGTTTATTTCACACTATTAAATTTTAATTTCACTGAATAATTAATACTAAAATAATTTAATGCACAATTAGCAAAGTTACATTGATGCGAGAGGCACACACACACGTGAAATTGTCTCATAATTTTAATGTAAATCTATGATTTCAAAGCATTCAGTTTAATTCTTTGTTCTTTTTTACAGTGGTATTGGATAATGACTATGATGAATCATTAATTGATCACCCTCCTTGCGCTGTTATTCAGTAAGTGCTTTCTTTTATTTATTACTAGTAAAGCTATCAGGTCTTACCCAGTGCCAAAATACAGCATATTTTTACTAAAACTTGTATCTCTTTACCTCTTTATCCATTTGTGTCTTTACCCACCCCGTCTTTTCCTCCACCCAACCTATTCCTCTTTCTGCACTAAACACACATGCACATAAACCATCCAAAATGAATAGCCGATGCTCAAAATATATACACATTTTGACTCTTCCCTTTACTTAAAAATTCATAAAAAATCAAGAAATTTACCAATTTTAATGAAATTTTCAGTATTTATCAAATAATGATCACAAAATTATAATGAACCTATTATTTTTATTTGAATCTTAATGGAAACATTTTTTTGTTTAAACAAAAACCACCTTTACTAAAGTTATGATTTTCAGTACTAAAAAAAAATGAATGATTTTATTTATTTATTTTTTTAATGAAAATAAAGCATCATAAATTATAACAATAAAAAAAGAAAAATTAATTTTTTTTCTGGAACATTACGAAAAAAAGCCCCTAAAGTTCGTATTAATGAATTTGATATAACTAGAAAAATTAATTTCTCAAACTACTGATAATTATTGAATTAAGCATTATTTATTTAATATTTTTACACCAAAAATTATAATTGCAAAATTATTTCTACTTTTCTTTTTTTTTTTTTTATAGTTTACATGTTTCTCATAATTTTTATATATAAGATTCTAATATTTTCCTTGCTTGAATTAATGTGAAACTTTCGGTATAATATAATTTTTATATAATCTTGAAAAAAAGAAAAAAAAAATTTTTTTTTGTTTTAATTTAAAAGCAAGAACACAGAAAAATAATTAAATTAAAAAATGGTAAAAATTACACAAACGTTCACGATAGGAATGTACAAATGCACTGCTGGGAAAAAAAAAGAAAGCCAGCATTACCTATTTCCCTAACTACCTGACGTCATGACTTTCTGACATTTTGGGGTTCCGTAGAATCATCGCTTACACGACTTCGTTTGTTTATTCTTAAGCGAAGCTAGAATCTCTCACTTTTAGGGGCTTATTAGGCCTTTTTTTTTTTTTTTTTTTTGTACAAACAAGGTGTTTTTCTTTTTCTTATTTTAGTTCAATATCTTAGGACTTTACTAATTATCTTTGAAATAGACCCAGAAAACTAATATTTATCTTTCAGAAGATATTTACAATGAATTTATTTAACTTGAAAATTTAGCTGAATTTGTCAGCTTCCAAATATCACTGTGAAAACATTTTTAATTATAACTTTTTTTTTTTTTTTTTTTTTTTTTTTTCTTTTTGGAAATTCACTTTAGGCTTTAATCTTTCAAATACAATCAAAAAGTAGTGAAAAGCCTACAAAAAAAATTATGGCCTTCAAAACTGTCCTATTTTTTGACATTTTTGCCAATACCTAACCACAAATGACTCCTTTATACAGATCCCTCAAATATATCAGCATAAGGGAAGTAACTGCATGATAAAAAGTCAGTTACTTTTCTTTAGTACAAAACCATAAAAAAGTACCCCCTCCCCCACCCTGACGAAATCTGCACTAGTTTAAGGTCAAAGAATGAATTTTGTTTTTGTTCCCTGAATTTTAGATATTATTTATCCGTGGCAATTTTTTGGCCGTTTGTTTCTTAGTGTTTAACTTTTAGCTGGACACACACAACTGACCTTTATAAAATAGATTTAAAAAACAAATCAGATTTTAAATGAATCTTTAAAATTGAGCTGATATGTCAGTTTTCTTTTTCTTGAACAGATTCATTATTTCCAGTGTGCGTAGGTTTTTAGTTTCCTCTCAAATTTATCTGATTATAAAATTTTTACCATCTGCAAATTTGTATTAGGGTCTTTTCTTTTTGTTTTGTGTGTTTACTTTTAGTAAAATTTGAAAATATTTGTTGTGCCAAAGAGGGTTAAGCTTAAAAGTACCCCGCTTATAAAATCACAAAAAAAAAAAAAAATCTTAGAAATATTTGCACTAAATGAAATTTGGATCATAAGAAAAAGTTATTTTTCTTGTCTTGTAATTTGGGGAAAAATCGGGAAATGTTACTATCCAAAGATATAAGAATTTATATTAATCAAAGTTGTCTGTTTGTACTAAGAGCCTGGATAACCAGACCAATGAAAGGAGAATTAGATAATGGGAGCATTTGATTTTTGTAAACGGGAAACAAGGCAGCCATTCATTGCTGAAATCAAAATGAGTAAACAACATTTAAGATTAGGTACTGAAAGGAATTCTCAGTAAAACTGAGAACTGCAGAGTTATTATGAAATTATGAAGAGATTTTTTTTTTTTTTTTTTTTTTTTTTTTTTTTTAACGCATTTAGCATAAAGATAAGCTTTGAGGGGATGAGCATCCTCCCCCGTTAGGGTTATGGTGAAAAATAGAGGTGGAAGAAGAGACTAGCAACTGACTGGAGATCATGAATCATGCAGATAGTTTCCTACAGATTGGAAATTACAAATCTTGCAAGAAATTATAGTGATGATGCATTTAAAAAAAAAAATGTATCGATGCAATTCTATTGGAATTAATTTGGAAATTACCAGACCCAAAATTGCCTCCCAGAACTTGTCAATAATTCAAAAACACTAAAGTTAAAAGGGTTGAACTAACACAGCTCTGTATACGAACATGGTTAGCAAATAATAATTTTTCTACGAAACACAACTGTACCTTCTGTTCCTCAGTGGCAGCACTAGACAATTACCCTATTGATCTTTGAACACAATGTGGGAAAGTGGTAATTGATGAACCAAAACCTTTTGACATCTTCAGGTCTTTATCAGAGCAACATTTTGTCAAGCAAGTACCAATTGATTGGCCATTCTTGATTTTAGATCAATCTTGATGTCACTTGAATGAGGGGTACAAAAAGACCAAGTTTCTTGATATTTTAGAGATGTTTTTGACTAAAACCTAATAAAAGTGGTGTATAGGAAAGGAAAGTGACAATTCTTTAAGAGATGAAGCATGGCTTAGCAAATATATAAAGGTAATTTATAGAAGGCAATACAGATAGAAACAAATGGAAGCAAATTAAGACATAATGGTAGAATGAGTTCTGCAGATTCAACTTCATTAATCTTATATGTATATGTTTTAGGTTGCAATCTCTACTATTATAGAAAAGAAACTTTGTATATCTGTGTGAATTCGTTCCCTATGGACTTGAAAATAACTGGGTCGATTTTTATGAAATTTCACTGCCTGGCAGTGTTCTTAGATAGATTTTGTGTCGGAATGTCTTTGATAAGTATCAATAATTGTTAATCGAAATAATCCAATGAAAGAGGGAACAGCCTATTTTGACCAAAGTTAACATCACAAATGCATTTGAGAAGTTTTAGTCCAACATATAAAATCAACAGGGGGTTCTTTGATATGACAAGGGCATATTCGAAATGAATCTTTGTTTAGAGCACAATTGAAGCATGATACTTGACTTTTGCATTTTAAACTTTAATGCAAGCTATTATATATAAAAATAATTTTATAAAATCAACAGTAGGTTCTCTACAGTGTAATGTAGACCACAATATATTGTGAACTTGGTCACTGCAAGAGGCATGTGAAGCTTCCAAGTGCATTGCGATGGGTCCTCAATTAGAGCAGGCAATCAATTGATTTGATTGAAAAATGAGGTATTTCATCGATTTTGATCATAATAAAAGTATAGGAGTGCAAAACATTCATTGATCATCATTAGAGCTATGACAACAGAATATTCTTTTCATTGTTTTGACTCTCGAGTTCGACACAGTTAATCAACTGAAAACTACATCACTCTATATAAAAGCATATAAGATATCAACGGATACACGCTCAAGTCAAAACAATGAAAAGAATATGCTGTTGTCCTAGCCCTAATCATCATTCAATCCCAGGCAACGTTGGGTCACCATGCTAGTTGTATATACTTTTATAACTTGTATCATATTCTTTTCTTACTTGCATCCAAATGGGTTGTATGAAAGTTCTGTATATATATTTTGCAAACATTTCTCTTCATCAGATGTGTTGTACTGTAGTTCAAATGTGCAGGTGAGTACCTTATGCAACTTTCATCAGACCACATTGGTGCAAAAAGAATATAATACAATATTATAAAAGTATATATATAATTAAAAAAGATATATGCATGTATATATTAATAAAATGTGAATCTGTTTAACTCTATCCATTGTTATGTCTTAATTTACTTCAGTTTGTGTCTGCTACACCTCTGCATTGTATTGTCTTCTATTAATTATATTTTATAAACATAATTCTTTACTTGTATTCTCGGATCGGCCTGTTGTTCATTGTGAATGTGTTGTATACGTTACACCCAGGAAGGATTCAATAAGCAATCTGTTCTTCCCCTCTTAACTGGGAAGGAAGTGGCATATTATTTTTATACTACATATTTACAAATATGGCCTTTCACCTTCCAAATTTGTACTTATGTACAATGATTTATTGTTCATTTATGATTGCGTGATTTATTTAGTGAAGCGAAAGTGATGAAAAAAAAATTTTTTTCTTCTACATGTATCTAAAATTTCCTTCAATAGTTTTTCTCAAAATTCTCCAGAGGTTATTTATGGTTGTTTGCATAAGACACTTACTTGTGACTCTAGTTTGCCCTTCAATAACTGAAAAATATCATCAGTCTTTTTTTTCATAAATAGCTACATGTTAGTTTATTTTCTCCAAAATGTAACACAAATTTTAATTTAAATTAATTTTTTTCCCCACTATTATAAAATAAGTGATTACTAAATGTTAGTGCCTAACAAGGGACATAATCTTGATTATTTTTCAGAACTGATGATGTTCCGGCTTATGAAGATGCACATCCAGTCACTCCTACAGCTAGTAAGTCGATCTGTTTTTTT